>NC_057388.1:81375827-81606661 GCF_019320065.1 Cervus canadensis
TACTCAAAAAAGGATGGCAAAGAAAAATAAATACTCAAAAGACAAGGGAGTGGACATCCATGGCTGGGAAATTTCAGTAAATGTTTGGCTGAGGGAAAGGAGGGTGCAGTAGTAACTGAATTAAGGGGCAGAGGAAACTGTTTAGGAGGAGAAGAGCACATAGTTATGAGCACATATTTGTTCCAAAGAACTTTGATGAGGTCAAGGATCCTTGAATGTGAGAGAGTGAGTTGCCATAAAGAGAGGGATGGATGGAAAGTCCATGCATTGAAGAGCAGCTGGCCTGCCCCTTCCGTCCCCCTTCCTTCCCTGGTTCCATTGCTAAGGGTTCGCTCAGTGTCTCTAGCTGCTTGTTCCCCGGCAGGAGCTCAAATGCTTCTGCTCGGGAGAAATGGAATGTAAGTGCTTCTCAGGAGCACTACAGTTCTACTCTCCATGCAGCAGCAGAAAGAGGCTCATCGTCTCACACCCCCAAACAAGACAATAAAGAGATTCTCTACTCCCAACAGTTTAGGAGAAAAAAAAAATCCTGGAATTGAGTCTCGTTGGATTTACTTGTGATGCTTGTTATTTCTGAATAAATCACTGTGGCCAGGGGGAGTTAACCAGATGATTAAATGGACCTGGGTTCTATGGGGCAGGTCAGAGATGATTCCACAGTAAAAATAATGAGTTACGTTATAAGAAAAGGATTCTGGGGAGGCAATAAACTATCCTCTCCATCATTCCCAGGATAAAGTCCCCCAGTGGAATGGGGCCCTCATTGTAGTTATTGATCTGGCTGTAGGTGGCCTGGTATGAAAGAGAAAGTTGCTCAGTCGTATCCGACTGCAGTCCATGGAATTCCCCAGGTCAGAATACTGGAGTGGGTAGCCTTTCCTTCTCCAGGGGATCTTTCCAACCCAGGGATTGAACCCAGGTCTCCCGCATTGCAGGTGGATTCTTTACCAGCTGAGCCACAAGGGAAGCCGAAGGCACAAGGGAAGTCTGACTTGGTATGAGCCAGACTCAAGTCCTGGGCCAACCCAAATGGGACCAGATTTGCACATGGTATAAAACGTTACAGTATATGCATCATGAATTATCTCTGACTGCTTTCCTCAGGAGTCAGTAACCAAAAAATGTTTTATATGGAGTTTTCTGCTTTTAAATATTTCCAGAAAAGATTCCTTAAACCTTCTCAGTAGCCTGCTCCAGCTCAGCCACCATCAGGAAATTTCCCTTGCACTCTTAATTTGCTCTAGTTCTTCTATTCTGCCCATAATATCTCTTAAATGTAGCTGGACAACATTCTTCATATAATAAACAATACATGCTTGGAGATAATTGTAAAATTTTCTCCTAGGATAAATGATTTTTGTCTTTAACCACAATATTTTATTTTCCAAACCTTTCATCATCTTTGTGGGTCTCCTCTGAACTGCCTCCAACTTTTCTGCATTTGTCTCAAGCTGTAGAGTCCAACACTGAATATAATAACCTAGGGAGATTCCCACAACAAAGTAAATGCAATTGCTTAGGGAAATAGAATATTTTTTGCATAGCACTTCATAGTTTTAAAAAGATTTTCCCAGACACTATTATGTCATTTGAGGCATAAAGTTCGGTGTATCCTCCTTCTCAACTCTGACGGTTGATGTGGGTCTACACTGAGTGAGGGCCAGATTGGGAAAGCTCAGAGTTCTAGTTTGGGGTCTGTTTGAAGTCCAACGTGGTTCTGAGGCTGCATCAAAATTTCCTGTTTCTTTATGCATCCCTTGGACCAGAAACAATCTTGAAAGTGAAAGTGAAGTCTCTCAGTCATGTCTGACTCTCTGCGACCCTGTGGATTGTAGCCCACCAGGCTCCTCTGTCCATGGGATTCTCCAGGCAAGGATACTGGAGTGGGTTGCCATTATCTTGAGGATGAGATAAATTACAGGAGCTTTCCATGGTTGAATGAGCACTTTCAATAGAACTTTTCCGCGATGATGAAATGTCTGTGCTATTCACTCACACATGGCTAGTGCAACTGAGGAGCAGAATTTTTCCTTTTATTTAACCTTAACATTTAAATCCAAATTTGAATAGTGACCTGTGGCTGGTGGCAAGCGCTGACCATCCCTAAGTCTTGATTTAAACTAAACTGGTTTCTGAGATAAAAGCATGAGATGCTTTGGTGGATCTTCACCATTTAGGAAGAATTTGATGGGTGAAAAGCATCTTAGTGGAATCCCAGTGTTTTCCCATCATGTTCCTTTTTATGAATTTGGGCTTCCCTGATAGCTCAGTTGGTAAAGAATCTGCCTGCAATGCAGGAGATCCTGGTTCAACTCCTCGGTTGGGAAGATCTGCTGGAGAAGGGATACGCTACCCGCTCCAGTATTCCTGGGCTTTCCTTGTGGCTTAGTTGGTAAAGAATCTGCCTGCAATGAGAGAGACCTGGGTTCGATCCCTGGGTTGAGAAGATTCCCTGGAGAAGGGAAAGGCTACCCACTCCAGTATTCTGGCCTGGAGAATTCCATGGACTGTAGTCAGACATGACTGAGCAACTTTCACTTTCACTTGCTTTTACTTTTCAGAAATAGATTATTAGATACTTAGCTCTTTGCCTTGAACAATACCTATATTCTCGAATAAATTTACATAAGCATAGCAACAAAACCATGGGGCGCCTAGATGTGAATAAGCATGTTTGGACAAAGAAATCATGAGAGGCTGAGTTCTAACCACCCATCTGAGACCCAGACCAATACTGCTAAGCCTTCAGCCAGCATAACATTTCATTTATGCATGACACATTTATTGGCATAAAAAGGTTATATTAAAGTATATACATAACATGAAACTTGACCAGTTCAGTTAAACTTTAGTCACATCTTTGGGTTGCATTTCTTGCTGAGTTTAGCTTTTAAAGCATCTCAAAAACCAGGAGTAAGCAAACTAGAAAGAAGTACTGAGGTTGGAAACTCCCCGCCGTAGAGAGCTTTGATCTTCTATGCCTCCCCTCCGCCCCCTTTCTGGGCCCTGATAACCACAGATAAATACAGTTTTATTTCCTTTTCAAAATAAAGCAGCCTCATTTATGTATGTATAAATGCGTACAGGTGTGCTAAGTCACTTTAGTCGTGTCCGACTTAATTCCAATATCTCCAGCCATTGACTCATATCTCTGCTTCATTTCATAACAAAATTTGATAAAAGAGTTCTCTAGAGTCAATGACTCTACCTTCTCACTTTCTATTCTCAACCTTTGACACATGAGAATTAAGATTTTATTTGGAAAAATGTGCATTTTTAAATTTTTTGCCTTTTTTCTTTTAAAAAAACAAAACTGTACATCGACAGGAATCATTTAATAACTTTCTTCTTATTTATTGATCAACTTATAAAAGGAAGTAAATGTTTCTAATCAGAAATGCATATTAAAAACAAAGGTAAAATAACAGGAAGAAATGAAAACATACGCATTCTTCACAGGAAGGTGTGGCAGAGTTGGACCATCTAACATATTAGACAAATGATGTTTGCCTGTCTGTCTGTTCGTGGGGACCAGATAGACCCTTCTGTCACCTTATATAAATACAACAAAAGATCCTTTTCTTTGTGCCCCATAGGGGCCCTTCCTACTAGTTTGTGTTCTTCAGAGCCTTTCCTAAGGAATTTTAGCCTTTCCTGAGGAACTCGGATCAAAATTATTTTTTTGTGTAATAATTGAAATGAACTAACACTTTCATCTCCTTCACTGTTTCTGTACCTATCACACCTCCTTCAACTATTAACTAATTAATGTTGTATATATTTTTCCATAATTTTCTTCTAGTTGTTATTGTTCAGTCACGGTCATGTCCGACTCTTTGCAACCCCATGGACTGCAGCAGACCAGGATCCTCTGTCCTCCACTATCTCCCAGAGTTTGCTCAAATTCATGTCCATTGAATTGGTGGTGCTATCTAACCATCTCATCCCTGTGCATATTGGACACTGTCTGACCTGCGGGGTTCATCTTCCAGTGTCATATCTTTTTGCTTTTTCATACTGTTCATGGGGTTCTTGAGGCAAGAATACTGGAGTGATTTGCCAGGCCTCCTCCAGTGGACCATGATTTGTCAGAACTCTTCACTAGGACCCGACCATCTTGGGTAACCCTGCATGGCATGGCTCATAGCTTCATTGAGTTCTATAAGCCCCTTCACCATGACAAGGTTATGATCCATGAAGGGTTCTTTCTCCTATAATTGCATACAATCACATAAGAATGGAGTGGGCATTGTTTTTCACAGAATCATTTTAGTTTTAAATATTAGTATCATTTTGTATCTACCTCTCTGATTTTGATATTCTCTTTTGGGTGGAAATATAACAGAAACTGACATGATTTTAATTTGATCTTTTTAATGACTGAATAATGGCTGGACGGGCCGTGAGGAGATACCCCACGTCCAAGGTCAGAGAATCCCCAGTAAGACGGTAGTCGCTGGAGCGGCTGTGAGGAGATACCCTATATCCAAGGGCAAAGAAGAAGCTCTGGCAAGACTGTTGTGTTTATAAAAAATGTGATGACTGTTGCTTTCTCCTCTAATCAAATGCAGTTTTAAAATGCATTCAGGTTTCTTATCAACAACTAAGCTTTAAGCCTCTTGGAGGGCACAAACAGAACCTTGTGCACTCCAGGACCCAGGAGAAAGGAGCAGTGACCCCACAAGAGACTGACCCAGACTTGCCTGTGAGTGTCCAGGAGTCTCCAGTGGAGGCGTGGGTCGGCGGTGGCCTGCTGCAGGGTTAGGAACACTGAGTGTAGCAGTCCATGCCTGGGAGGTCATCATTATCTGCATTACCTCCACCATAGTTTGGCCCCAGGTAAATACCAGGGAGGGAACACAGCTCCACCCATCAACAGAAACTTGGATTAACGATTTACTGAGCTTGGCCCTGCCCATCAGAACAAGACCCAGTTTCCCTCTTAGTCAGTCTCTTCAACAGGAAGCTTCCATAAGCCTCTTATCTTTCTCCATCATAGGACAGACAGACTGAAAACCACAATCACAGAAAACCAACCAATCTAATCACATGGACCACAGCCTTGTCTAACTCAATGAAACTATGAACCACCCAAGACATACGGGTCATGGTGGAGAGTTGTGACAAAATGTGATCTATTGGAGAAGGGAATGGCAAACCACTTCAGTATTCTTGCCTTAAGAACCCCATGAACAGTATGAAAAGGCAAAAAGATAGGACACTGAAAGATGAACTCCCCAGGTTGGTAGGTGCCCAATATGCTACTGGAGATCAGCGGAGAAATAACTCCAGGAAGAATGAAGAGACAGAGCCAAAGCAAAAACAACACCCAGTTGTGGATGAGACTGGTGACAGAAGTAAGTCCAATGCTGTAAAGAGCAATATTGCATAGAAACCTTGAAGTCAGGTCCAGGAATCAAGGCAAATTGGAAGTGGTCAAATAGGAGATGGCAAGCATGAACGCTGACATTTTAAAAATCAGCGAACTAAAATGGACTGGAATGGGTGAATTTAAATCAGATGACCATTATATCTACTACTGTGAACAAAAACCCTTAGAAGAAATGGAGTAGCCATCATAGTCAGCAAGAGAGTCTGAAATGCAGTACTTGGACGCAATCTCCAAAATGACAGAATGATCTCTGTTCGTTTCCAAGGTGAACCTTCAATATCACGGTAATCCAAGTCTAGGCCCTGACCAGCAATAATGAAGAAGCTGAAATTGAACAGTTCTATGAATACCTACAAGACCTTCTAGAATTAACACCCCAAAAAGATGTCCTTTTCATTATAGGGGACTGGAATGCAAAAGTAGGAAGTCAAGAAACACCTGGAGTAACAGGCAAATTTGTCCTTGGAGTACAGAATGAAGCAGGGCAAAGGATAATAGAGTTCTGCCAAGAGAATGCTCTGGTCATAGCAAACACCCTCTTCCAACAACACAAGAGAAGACTCAATGCATGGACATCACCAGATGGTCAACACTGAAATCAGATTGATTATATTCTTTGCAGCCAAAGATGGAGAAGCTCTATACATTCAGCAAAAACAAGACAGCGGGTGGACTGGGGCTCAGATCATGAAGACTTAAATTGAAGAAAGTAGGGAAAACCACTGGACCTTTCAGGTATGACCTAAATCAAATCCCTTACGATTATACAGTGGAAGTGAGAAATAGATTTAAGGGACTAGATCTGATAGACAGAGTGCCTGATGAACTATGGGCAGAGATTCGTGACATTGTACAGGAGACAGGGATCAAGACCATCCCCAAGAAAAAAAATGCAATAAAGCAAAATGGCTGTCTGAGGAGGCCTTACAAATAGCTGTGAAAAGAAGAGAAGTGAAAAGCAAAGGAGAAAAGGAAAGATATTCCCATTTGAATGCAGAGTTCCAAAGAATAGAAAGAAGAGATAAGAAAGCCTTCCTCAATGATCAATGCAAAGAAATAGAGGAAAACAATAGAATGGGAAAGAGTAGAGATCTCTTCAGGAAAATTAGAGATGCCAAGGGAACATTTCAGGCAAAGATGGGCTCAATAAAGGACAGAAATGGTATGGACCTAACAGAAGCAGAAGATATTGATAAGAGGTGGCAAGAATACACAGAGGAACTGTGGAAAAAACATCTTCATGACCCAGATAATCACAATGGTTTGATCACTCACCAAGAGCCAGACATCCTGGAGTGTGAAGTCAAGTGGGCCTTAGGAAGCATCACTACGAACAAAGCTAGTGAAGGTGATGGAATTCCAGTTGAGCTATTTCAAATCCTAAAAGATGATGCTGTGAAAGTGCTGCACTCAATATGCCAGCAAATTTGGAAAACTCAGCAGTGGCCACAGGACTGGAAAAGGTCCATTTTCATTCCAGTCCCAAAGAAAGGCAATGCCTAAGAGTGCTCAAACTACCACACAATTGTACTCATCTCACATGCTACCAAAGTAATGCTCAAAGTTATCCAAGCCAGGCTTCAACAATACATGAACCGTGAACTTCCAGATGTTCAAGTTGGTTTTAGAAAAGGCAGAGGAACCAGAGATCAAATTGCCAACATTCGCTGGATCATCAAAAAGTAAGAGAGTTCGAGAAAAACATCTATTCCTGCTTTATTGACTATGCCAAAGCCTTTGACTGTGTGGATCACAATAAACTGTGGAAAATTCTGAAAGAGATGGGAATAGCAGACCACCTGTCCTGCCTCTTGAGAAATCTGTATGCAAGTTAGGAAGCAACAGTTAGAACTGGACATGGAACAACAGACTGGTTCCAAATAGGAAAAGGAATATGTCAGGGCTGTATATTGTCACCCTGCTTATTTAACTTATATGTAGGGTACATCATGAGAAATGCTGGGCTAGATGAAGCACAAGCTGGAATTAGGGTTGCCGGGAGAAATATCAATAACCTCAGATCTGCAGATGACACCACCCTTATGGCAGAATGAGAAGAAGAACTAAAGAGCCTCTTGAAGAAAGTGAAAGAGGAGAGTGAAAAAGTTGGCTTAAAGCTCAACATTCAGAATACTATGATCATGGCATCCAGTTTCAGATTTTTCTCTTTAACGGATATGCAGTTCCATTAGAAAATACCTAGGCATAAATTTAACTTTTATTTGTACTTTTGATGCCGAAAGCTCAGCTTCTCTGTACAGGGGTGCCAAATAAAATCTCAGAGGCGGAGTTTTAGGTGAAGTAGAAAATAATAGCTTTATTGCCTTGTCAGGCAAAGGAGACCCAGCATGATAATGCCCTCAAAACCACGTATCCCAACTTGGGGAAAATAGTGAGAAGTTTTTACAGTATTTGTTCAAAGAGGGCGTGATCAGCCTGTGGACATTCTTCTGATGGGTTGGTGGTGAGATAAGTGGGAGTCAGCCTCATCAACCTTCAGGTCTGACTGGTCTGGGTTCTACATGCTTGTGAGCAGTCTACCATTATTAATCTTTGACTTCTCCCACCTGGAAGGGGGTTTCAGTGTCTGCAAAATAGCTCAAAGATACTGTTGTGCATATCCATTGATGGAGAAATAGGACCTTGAGCTAAGGCTGCTCTTGTCTGTTTGTTTCTTCTTGGTCTCGAGTCTCCTCCTTTTCCGAGTAAACTGCTTGAATCTGCGCACTGGAGCAATCGGGAGATCATAGAGGCTGAATGAAGGTTATTTCCTATAATCAAAGAAATGGGAGACCCAGAAAGGCTTTGTGTCCAAAGGGCCCTGCAGGGTATCACTTTGACCCTCAGAGTACTTTTAATTTTTCCTCAGTTTAGGAAAATTCTCAGTATTCTCTTCACAAATTGACTTCTCTGCTACTTCCTTCTGTTCTTCTATAACACCTATTGAACACATTTTAGAGCTTCTTATTTTCTAATTCATCCCTTTTATGTGTTTTTGTTTCTTTGAGTTATGAATGAGTTCCTGATGCCATCTTCTAATTCACTGGTCTCTCTTCATTCTAGAGTTTTCCCCACCTCTCAAGGTTTCCATTTCCATAATGCTATTGTTTTCATTTCCAAGATTTCTAAATTTTTGTAGCTATTCAATTCTTATTTCACTTATTTTTTTTGTTAAGTTTTATATTATTTTCTACATTAAAAATGAAGATTTAAAGTTAGTATATGACAAACAAAGGGTAAACGTTTACCTCTAGCCCTCATATATGGATGCAACACTATATTAGAGAATGCCACCTAGTTACCTGGAGTTCAGCTTCTAGTCTACTGAATCTTTTAGAACACAATCTTGAAATCCTCAGAAATCTGGATCACCTTAGTAATACGGTACCTTCTACTCCAGGTTCTATACTAGAGTCATTGTTCAGTTTGCCTTACAAATCTATAATTTTCATCAGGGTTAAAAATCAGAATTAATCATATCATTTGAGCAAGCATTTTCCAGTTCAATTTACAAAGCTGCAGTATTTCTTGGAATGCTTTATGCTTACCTATTACATGCATTTTTGCTGGTGTCAAATGTAATCATTGTAATGTAATTCTCTATTCAGTTCTGTCTTCATATAACATCACTGCATTTTTTAACCTTTATGATTTAATAATGACAAAAGACTATTTTACTCATTACACAAAAATCTCTCTCACTTTTTACAACCAGGTTGAAAGTACATTCTAAGTAATGGGATTATGTGCCTCCCATGTAGTGTAACTGATTTTGAGTCTAACCTTGACAATGTTTGGGTAGTAAGGGCACAACTGAGCAATAAAAATAGCGAAGTAAAGTTGCTTTCTCAAAGTTGAGAGGCTATAGCTTGAGAAACCATATTAACCCAGGGATTCCTGTGTGTCATCTCACTATTCAGGTGAAAAGACAGTCAGGACATTGTTCGTTTCCTCTTTGGCTTCATTGCCAACGGTCTGCATTACCCTTTCTCATGAGAGTGATGAGAAACCTAATACAGTTTGGGGAATCAAAAAATCTAGTCATTTTGCCTCAAAAGCTATTCAACTCTCCTGGGTCTTTGAAACACATTACATGGATTCTGAAGAGCAAGATAACTAGAATGGACTATTTCATGGTTTGATCTTGACTCAGGTTACTGAACACCTGAAAAACTCAATTTCCTACCTTTTGCAATAGTTACTGAAGGCTACCACTTTCTGAAAATCTCCCACGATCATTCTTTGATTCAAAGGTTATACATATAGAAAAGATTATTTATATATATATAAGGTTATTTATATATATATATAGCTATATATATATATAAGGTTATATATATATAAGAACAGATGAGAGAATTTTATTTTTACCATTTAGAGTTCATGAAAAGAAACATTTTGAAAGCATAAAACACAAATAAGCATGTCAGTAAGTGATACTCAGCAAAATGGAACATTCTATATATTGCTCAGTTGCTCAGTTGTGTTCAACGCTTTGCAACCCCATGGACTATGGCACGCCAGGCCTCCCTGCCCATCACCAACTCCAGGAGCTTGCTCAAACTCATGTCCGTGGAGTCAGTGATGCCATCCAACCATCTCATTGTCTGTTGTCCCCTTCTCTTCCTGCCTTCAATCTTCCCCAGCATCAGGGTCTTTTCTAATGAGTCAGCTCTTCGCATCAGGTGGCCAAAGTACTGGAGCTTCAGCTTCAGCATCAGTCCTTCCAGTGAATATTCAGGGTTGATTTCCTTTAGGATGGACTGGTTGGATCTCCTTGCAGTCCAAGGGACTCTCAAGAGTCTTCTCCAGCACCACAGTTCAGAAGCATTCTATATATAGTTATTCTCTACATACTACTCAATGATCCTCTGACAAATTATTCAACTTTATCTTTGGGTCATTGAGAGTTTACTCAAAACCATACCAACAAAGTGAATCAAAAGTGAAAGTATTAAGTGATTAAAAAATCACTTATGTCATGCAGAGGGTTTAGTTGATAATTTAATCAGAAGACTAGGTGTTTCAGAGGCTTGAGTCTCCTAGAAATTTTGTATTGAGGAAAGGGAAAAAAATCAGAAGGGTTCCATGAGAAGACACATTGCTAATTTAGTCTTTTGTTCTTTATAATATATTCCTTCATTCACCAGTTCCCTATTAATTGTCAGAAAGGCATTCATGAATACCAATATTAAGTATATATTAGTCACGACAAAATGAATACATCAATATAATTTTTTTCTCTAGAAAAATTATTTCTCTATAAAACGATATTGTATGTTGAAAGAAGTTTTCTCTTTCTTGGTGGAACAATGTCTATTATTGATACTGTAGATTTAGATTAGGCTAGATTTTCCAAAATATGGCATGTGACCTACTGACAGAAAGCACCAAGATTATGACAGTTACTAAGTGAACAATTATTTAAGTGGAAATTAAATACAAGAAAGTTTGTGAAGGTGGTATGTGAATGACTACCATCTGAGAAACTCTGGTTTAGGTATTTTTATTGAATGATTGCTTGATTCTGGTTCTTTTTTATTATCATCTCTTAATATTTGTCTTTATGTTGTACCAATTTTGAAAGTAAAACAATTTTACTATGCTTTATAGAGATAAAATGTGAGGAAATATGTACTTTCACGAATAATAATTCCTAAAAATTTGCTTTTGCATTTCCAGACTCTTAGGTTTATTGATACCATGACTAGATAACTATAAGCATTTAAATTTATAACTATAAATAAATTTAAACTTCTGGTTAAACATGTAGCTGGATTTTTGTATTTGATGATTCTTTTTTATTGGAGTAAAGTTGGTTTACAGTGTTGCATTAGCTTCTGCAGCAGCGCAAAGTGAACTAGGTATATGTATATACATATCCCCTCTTCCTTGAGTTTCCTTCCCAGTTAGGTCAACACCAAGCTCTGAGTAGAGTTTCCTGGGCTATGCGGTGTGTTCTCATTAGTTATTTTTAAATAATCAAAGATGATTTCCATGGAGGAAAAAGTGACCAAAATAGGATCTTCGTAGCAATTTTGAAAATAATAGCTTGCAAAGAGGGCAAGGTCAAGGTGCATTTGGTATGATGGAAGGGGACTGGTCAAATATGAGTAGGCTTTTTTTATACGAAATTCACACTTGAAGCCACTGGCTTAAGGGCAAAGTAAGTCCCAAGCTCGTTTGGAACAAAGAGCAAGAAGGCTTGCTCAACTAAAGGGGAAGCCAGTTTGAACCTCGCCTTTTCAATAAGATTACTAAGACAGAGGAAAAAAAACATGTCTGGACAGAGGATACCAAGTCCCACAGAGAGAGGTATGGAGACTTTCAAATAGGTCATCAGAGGATCTGAAAGGTGAATGCCAAGGGCTAGACACCAGAAAGAAGTTTTGGAAAACCATCAAAGAAAATGCCATTCTCTCCCAAGGATCTTGGTTCAGGACCCAAGAGGAATGGCTTAGCAAGAGCAGGACTAGAGAGGTGGCCATCCCCGTTCCCGTACAATCATTGTAGAGTGTTGCTGTGTGATAATGATTTAAAGAAGACTAATTTTTAGTTGTTTTTATTACTGCTTTTAAATCCTCTACAGACCTTAGTCTCCATGCATAGAAGGCTGTCACCACCCCAGGTGTTTACAGACCTGCAGAATGTTTAGCAGGACCCGGAAAAGCAAGATAAAACATCTCTAGATCTGAAGACCTTAGGCCTCATATTTAGGTCAGTTAAAAAGCAAAGTTCTTTTTGGAAGCAATCTACAATCTGAGTACCTTATGCTCCCATTCAATCCAAGTAAACTAGAACACTTTGTTTCCAGTAAGATGACTAGCGGGATTACCGAATAGTTGATGAGAAGTAAGAGGTGAGTCGAACCAGAGAGATAAATAAGTAGGCACAGTGAAAGAGTGAATGATCAAATTCAAGGAAGATACTGAAGGAAATAACACAGTGTTGGTAAGCCTCTTACAATTCCCTAGATTTAGATTAGATATGCTTCTTTCTATACCTGATTTTGAAACCCAGAGGGTGAGGCTGCAATATCCTACCTTATGGGCTAGGAATCAGGAGCTCTGTGATGGTTGAAATGATTCCAACTCCTCCCCTGCCTCCATTTCTGTGTGGGCCTGAGTGATGCCAGATTGGGAGAGGGCCTTTCTTTAAAACTAAGAAAAAGGGACTTCCCTCCTGGTCCAGTGGTTAGGGCTTCACCTTCCAATGCAGGGGGTGTGGGTTTGATCCCTGGTGGGGGAGCTGAGATCCCACATGCCTCCTAGACAAAAAACCAAAACATAAAAACAGAAACAATACTGTAACAAATTCAACAGACTTTAAACAAACAAGCAAAAAAAAAAAAAAAAAAAACAACCTAAGAGACACTGAATTTTATTTTCTGCTTTAGGTCATGAGTTTGCCAGAAACTGTGCTGAAAGAACCTCATGCAGAGAACCCCAAATGAATTTAAATATGGAAGACCTGGCAGATAATATGAGAAAACTTAGTGTTGCATTATGAAGTTCCTTCACAGAGAACAGGGCTGCCTTTCTACAAAGATACTCCAGGGGACTATGGTAGTAACCCTTGTAGCAGCACCAATGGTTCTAGATCAGCAAGGCGAAGTGTCAGATTTTTTTATGGCATAAAATAGTACTCCAGGTCAAACCTTTTGAAACAAACCAACCAGTTCTTTTTTTTCTATTGGTTATCTTGTGTAAAGGAAAATGCATGCCAATTAGCTTTTGCTTCCTGTGGTTCCCTGGGTTGTGTTCTATATACAATCCCTTGCACTGTGGTGGGAATGGATGAGGGGGTGGGTGATGAGGATGCAGAGAGAAGAGAATACTAAGGATATAGCCCTTTCATTGCAGACATGTCCAGTGTCCTCCTTGATTAGCATCTTATGTGATGATCTGAGCATCTTATATCTACTTCTACCAGTGTTAACACTCCCTTCTGATAGAGATAACATCTAATTTCCTCTGTAGGCCGTTGTCTAAAGTATTCACTTACCTTTCTGCTACTGGTTTTCAGTTTTCTCCGAAGCTCTGCTAACTGAAAAAGTGAAATGATCCTCAGATTAAAACCTATATCAACTTCATGGGCCATTTGAGAGTAAAAAAAAATACACACATCTCTTTTTCCACTTTCTTGAAGGCTGGTAATCCTACACTTGGGTGATGCCTTCCCCTCTTGTTTTAAGGCCCAGGGAGTCTTCATCACTTGACAGGCAGTCTGTGCTTTCCTTTAGTTCTATGATATTCCTTAGAATCCTAGCTGCTTTGGCTTTTAATTCCTTTAATCTGATATTAGCGATTATTGACACCTATTCTTGTCTTCCACCCAATCGAGCATTAGAACAAATAGAGAAACAGGAAACTGGCAAATTCTTCCTCTCATGGAATTAAGTGTAGGAAGGAAGAAGGAAGTCACGTAAATTTCCCTTTTCTGAAAAGAGGTGATTACAAACATAAACCACCAGTCAATCGGAGTCAGATGGTACTGAAATAATACGAATGTATTATTTGTCAATCCAGGGAAAATATCTTATCTGGAAGCCTCATATGCTTGAAACTTGAAGACTGTGTTTTTCAATTCTCAGTCATCTCAGGTGGAAATAGCCTCAAGTTAACTGTCACTAAAAGCTGTCAAAACTGTGGGACTTAAACATGTCATGACACACAGTTTGAGAATCATAAGCAAAAGGCCCAGGAACAGGACATATTTCTGTACTAAGAATTACAAAGAAATTAAGTATCTTATTGGAGAAGGAAATGGCAACCCACTCCAGTACTCTTGCCTGGGAACTCCCATGGATGGAGGAGCCTGGTAGGCTTCGGTGCATGGGGTCACTAGGAGTCAGACAGGACTGAGTGACTTCACTTTCACTTTTCACTTTCATGCATTGGAGAAGGAAATGGCAACCCACTCCAGTATTCTTGCCTGGAGAATCCCAGGGACAGGGGAGCCTGGTGGGCTGTCATCTATGGGGTCGCACAGAGTCAGACACAACTGAAACAACTTAGCAGCAGCAGCAACAGGAAGTATCTTATATAAAAATATACAAAATACCTGATTTTTTAAAGTTTTATATATATATATAGATGTATATATAAAGTTTTATATATATATATATATATATATATATACACACATGTGTGTGTGGGGTGGGGGGTAGGTGCCCAATGTGCTACTGGAGATCAGTGGAGAAATAACTCCAAAAAGATGAAGGGATGGAGCCAAAGCAAAAACAACACCCAGTTGTGGATGAGACTGGTGATGGAAGCAAGGTCTGATGCTGTAAAGAGCAATACTGCATAGGAACCTGGAATGTTAGGTCCATGAATCAAGGCAAATTGGAAGTGGTAAAACAGGAGATGGCAAGCATGAATGCTGACATTTTAAGAATCAGCGAACTAAAATGGACTGGAATGGGTGAATTTAAATCAGATGACCATTATATCTACTACCGTGAGCAAGAAACCCTTAGAAGAAATGGAGTAGCCATCATAGTCAACAAGAGTCCAAAATACAGTACCTGGATGCAATCTCAAAAATGACAGAATGATCTCTGTTCGTTTCCAAGGCAAACCATTCAGTATCAAGGTAATCCAAGTCTATGTCCTGACCAGTAACGCTGAAGAAGCTGAAGTTGAACGGTTCTATGAAGACCTACAAGACCTTCTAGAATTAACACCCCAAAAAGATGTCCTTTTCATTATAGGGGACTGGAATGCAAAAGTAGGAAGTCAAGAAATACCTGGAGTAACAGGAGAATTTGTCCTTGGAGTACAGAATGAAGCAGGGCAAAGGATAATAGAGTTCTGCCAAGAGAATGCTCTGGTCATAGCAAACACCCTCTTCCAACAACACAAGAGAATTCTCTACCTGTGGCCATCACCAGATGGTCAACACTGAAATCAGATTGATTATATTCTTTGCAGCCAAAGATGGAGAAGCCCTATACAGTCAGCAAAAACAAGACCGGGAGCTGACTGTGGCTCAGATCATGAACTCCTTAGTGCCAAATTCAGACTTAAACTGGAGAAAGTGGGGAAAACCACTAGACCATTCAGGTATGACCTAAATCAAATCCCTTACGATTATACAGTGGAAGTGAGAAATAGATTTAAGGGACTAGATCTGATAGACAGAGTGCCTGATGAACTATGGGCAGAGATTCGTGACATTGTAGGGGAGGCAGGGAGCAAGACCATCCCCAAGAAAAAGAAATGCAATAAAGCAAAATGGCTGTCTGAGGAGGCCTTACAAATAGCTGTGAAAAGAAGAGAAGTGAAAAGCAAAGGAGAAAAGGAAAGATATTCCCATTTGAATGCAGAGTTCCAAAGAATAGCAAGGAGAGATAAAAAAGCCTTCCTCAGTGATCAGTGCAAAGAAATAGAGGAAAACAATAGAATGGGAAAGAGTAGAGATCTCTTCAAGAAAATTAGAGATAGCAAGGGAACATTTCAGGCAAAGATGGGCTCAATAAAGAACAGAAATGGTATGGACCTAACAGAAGCAGAAGATATTAAGAAGAGGTGGCAAGAATACACAGAAGAACTGTACAAAAAACATCTTCATGACCCAGATGATCACAATGGTGTGATCACTCACCTAGAGCCAGACATCCTGGAGTGTGAAGTCAAGTGGGCCTTAGGAAGCATCACTACGAACAAAGCTAGTGGAGGTGATGGAATTCCAGTTGAGCTGTTTCAAATCCTGAAAGATGATGCTGTGAAAGTGCTGGACTCAATATGCCAGCAAATTTGGAAAACTCAGCAGTGGCCACAGGACTGGAAAAGGTCAGTTTTCATTCCAATCTCAAGGAAAGGCAATGCCAAAGAATGCTCAAACTACCTCACAATTGCACTCATCTCACATGCTAGTAAAGTAATGCTTAAAAGTCTTCAAGCCAGGCTTCAACAATACATGAACTGTGAACTTCCAGATGTTCAAATTGGTTTTAGAAAAGGCAGAGGAACCAGAGATCAAATTGCCAACATCTGCTGGATCATTGAAAAAGCAAGAGAGTTCGAGAAAAACATCTATTCCTGCTTTATTGACTATGCCAAAGCCTTTGACTGTGTGGATCACAATAAACTGTGGAAAATTCTGAAAGAGATGGGAATAGCAGACCACCTGATCTGCCTCTTGAGAAATCTGTATGCAAGTCAGGAAGCAACAGTTAGAACTGGACATTGAACAACAGACTGGTTCCAAATAGGAAAAGGAATATGTCAGGGCTGTATATTGTCACCCTGCTTATTTAACTTATATCACAGTACATCAGTAGAAATGCTGGGCTGGATGGAGCACAAGCTGGAATCAAGATTGCTGGGAGAAATACCAATAACCTCAGATATGCAGATGACACCACCCTTATGGCAGAAATTAAAGATCTGAAGAGCCTCTTGAAGAAAGTGAAAGAGGAGAGTGAGAAAATTGGCTTAAAACTCAACATTCAGAAAACTAAGATCATGGCATCTGGTCCCATCACTTCATGGCAAATAGATGGGGAAATTGCTTATAAAAATAAAATGGCTGAGTTTATTTTGGGGGGCTCCAAAATCACTGCAGATGGTGGTTGCAGCCATGAAATTAAAAGACACTTACTCTTTGGAAGGAAAGTTATGAACAACCTAGATAGCATATTAAAAAGAGGCATTACTTTGTCAACAAAGGCCCATCTAGGTAAGGCTATGGTTTTTCCAGTAGTCATCTATGGATGTGAGAGTTGGACTATGAAGAGAGCTGAGCACCAAAGAATTGATGCTTTTGAACTGGGGTGTTGGAGAAGACTCTTGAGAGTCCCTTGGACTGAAAGGAGATCCAACCATCCTTCCTAAAGGAGATCAGTCCTGGGTGTTCATTAGAAGGACTGATGTTGAAGCTGAAACTCCAATACTTTGATCAGCTGATTTAAAGAGCTGACTCATTTGAAAAGACCCTAATGCTGGAAAAGATTGAGGGCAGGAGGAGAAGGGAATGACAGAGGATGAGATGGTTGGATGGCATCACCGACTCAATGGACATGAGTTTGGGGAGACTCTGGGAGTTGGTAATGGACAGAGAGGCCTGGTGTGCTGCAGTTCATGGGGTTGCAAAGAGTTGGACACGACTGAGCAACTCAACTGAATACATTATAGGTAATATAGTTTAGTCACTAGGTCATGTCTGACTCCTGCGACCCCATGGACTATAGCCTGCCAGGTTCCTCTATCCATGGGATTTTTCAGGCAAGAATACTGGACTGAGTTGCCATTTCCTTCTCCAATAGGTAATTCTAGATGTTATATATTACACACACACACACACACACACACACACATACAAAATTGTCTGGCACTCTGCTTACTACTCTGAACATTTTTGGTATAATTACAATTCAGGAAGTTACTTTTAAGATTTTTCCAGGCTTAAGCAGCAGTGAAAATAAGTGAGAAAACCTAAGATATGGAGGTTTCCAATGATGTGCTGTGATTTAAGTGTTATTATCAAAGCCATTGGACCTTTCACTAGTTGTGGAATAAGGGATGGATAAATCTCATCTAGAACTAGAATGAACCCAGCTAATATCTGAAAAGTGTGAGACTCTTCAGAAAGCGTGAAGGAAAGGCACCAAGCCAAGGCCAAACATGGCTTCCACAAAGAAGTGATCTGCCTCTCAGTGGTCAATGGGGGTTAACCTGAGCGTAGAAGGGGGGTCAAAGGACATTCCAATGTATTTCAATCAGTGAAAGAGAGTTACATGATAGAAATTCTATTGCATGGAGTTTAAGTTCAACCAGAGGAAGGCAAGGGGGAGAATTATAAGAAAAAAATCTCCTTTTTTGGTCTTAAAATAATGAAAACATGGATTATTGCTTTGAAATGGATTTAGAAACAACGTAGCATAATTCTCTCATCTTAAATTAGTTGAGGCCTAGTTAGTGGTAATCTCAGTTGCCCAATTAATGGTAAACTCACTACTAGAGCAAATCTAGTCTCAAATCTAGTTATGCTTCCCCCACTGGTGCCTTATTAATTGTTCTAGATTGTTTCCTGTGAATTAGTCCTTTATAAATGAACAAGACTGGTGTCTTTAGAGACAGGGCCTGATTCTTATAGCTACCATATTGCCCAATACTGTGCTGAGCTTATAAAGAAACTCAGCAAAAATTTAGTGAATTGATTTTTCATCCTGCTAGCTACCTGCACTAATGCTCTAGATCCAGAATACATAGTAAGCTAACTGCAGGGCCAATTGGTCAGTTACTGTTTCCTGTTTCTGAAAACTTCACTCAATCCTCTAAGAAAAAAAATGGAATGAGATTAGGGGACAAATGGTGAATCTGCAGAGTAATTTTGTCATTCAAGGTCCATGAAATCAAAAGGAAAAGGAAACGAAAACTTGTAGGGTACAGACTGCTGTTTTAGAGTTTTTAAGACTTATCTGACCAACTCACATAACTTCCAAGGCAACCACTACATTTAGTTTTTACAGAAGATTACATGGCATTTTGCAGGAAGACCATCTGACTCTCTTTCCTTGTTTAAGCTGCTGCTGCTGCTGCTAAGTCGCTTCAGTCATGTCCAACTCTGTGTGACCCCATAGATGGCAGCCCACCAAACTCCCCCATCCCTGGGATTCTCCAGGCAAGAACACTGGAGTGGGTTGCCATTTCCTTCTCCAATGCATGAAAGTGAAAAGTGAAAGTGAAGTTGCTCAGTCGTGTCCGACCCTTAGTGACCCCATGCACCGAAGCCTACCAGGCTCCTCTGTCCATGGGAGTTTCCAGGCAAGAGTACTGGAGTGGGGTGCCATTGCCTTCTTCACCTTGTTTAAGCTAGTTACCTACTATAACTTACTTACCCATTACAATCTAGGTCAAAAACTGAAAAGATAAATGGAATCAATCAAAGAACTACTAAGTCAATCAAAGAACTACTAATCTTAAAAATCTGAATTAAGGAACTTCCCAGATGGCTCAGATACTAAAGAACTGGCCTGCAAGGCAGGATATCCAGGTTTGATCCCTGGATGGGAAAGATGCCCTGGAGAAGGGAATGGCTACCCGCTCCAGTATTCTTTCCTGGAGAACTCCTTGAACAGAGGAGGCTGGCAGGCTACAGTCCATGGGATCACAGAGTCGAACACAGCTGAGAGATTAATACTGGTGGTCCAGTGGTTAGGACTCTGAGCTATCACTGTTGAGGGCCCGGGTTCAATCCTCGGTCAGGGAGCTGAGATCCCACAAGCCACTTGGTATAGCAAAAAATAAGTAAATAAACAAAAGTAAAGATTTTTTTAATTGAAAAAAAAATCTGAATTAAAAAGTAAATGAAGTAATCTGACAATTATTAGCAGAAGCAAAAGAGGGTGCTTGAAAGAAAGAGTTGGTAGTGTGGTAAGTCAAAACCACATGCAGGCAGAAGTCACAAGGAGCAAAATTGTGAATAACTGGAGGAAACAGATTAGCAGAAAGACAAGAATGAGGTAGGAATTCAGAGAGAAGCAGAGATGGGGTGTTGGAGATAGAGCCCATGTGTTAGTCACCTAAAGGAAAGCTGGCAAAGCCCATTTTGCAAGTTGCCTTTATTCTTGATGACTATTCAATGAACTTTCCCTCACAGGTACCTTTACAATAACTCCTCTCACTTGTACTAGCCTGAATCAGTCTTTTTTTGTTTCCTTGCATGGCACCAATCAGGCAGAGATAATTGCTAAAGAATGTACTCCACATGACCTTTCAAGAAATTGTCTCTTTCAACCCTCTTTACAGACTCACAAGTTAGTTATCATAACCACCAACTCAGAATATGGAGGTAAATTTGGGAAATATTTTCAAATTCACATAGCCTACTGAGTGTCAGAGCTGAAAAATCAAACCCAGGACTGTCTGGCTCCAAAGTGCCAAAGCTCTTTAAAAAATAAGAATTTATTTTTATTTTTAGAAAACAATGTACAAAACAAGCAAAACCACAAATGAAATAAATTTGCTCAAAGTTGGTAAATACCACTGTGTTCCACACATGCTAGGTAGTATATTTAAGAGTTTTGATAGATAGGGGATCTAAGTAAAGGAAAACGAAAAAAAAGCAGTGTTCTTAGCTTTGGTCCAAAACTATTTTTTAAAAAAGTAAAGTACAAATAAGAAAAATGCGTTTAACTGACTGGCGGTTTTTGAAATGAAATGTGGTTTTGACTTTCTGATGTAAATGCATAATTTTAAAGATAGACATGACATACAGAAAACCATTTGTAAGCCATGATTTACAGGACAACTTCAGAAGAGACCATAACTGTCATATCGTATCACTTGAATCTTAATGAAACCCATCAATTTTGGCAGAATATGTCAAACTCATGCCTTGGCAATGGCAGGGAGTCACGTGAACTGATTATATGGTAGGAGAACGTGAATTCTGCAGTCAGTCCTGGAAGGAAACCTACACTACTCTTCTCTAGCTCTGTATGACACTAAGAAATTTCCTTTAACCTCTGGTCTGGGGCTTCTCATCTACAAAAATAGTCTCAATAATACAGCAGAAACTATCTCAAAAGATTTCGTGAGAGCTAAATTAGAGAGTGATGGGAGCACAATCAAGTTAATAAGTGCTAGTTCCTTTATTTTTCCCTTTAAAGATATGGAAACCTTTGCACTAGGAAATTTAGACATATTAGAGCTCTTCAGTATGACACATGTTATTGCCCAGAGGAGTAAACTCTGATGCTTGAAAGGTCAAAGAAAGTCCAGTGGTGGCATTATTATGCAGTGGAGAAGCCATTCATAGCCATGACCTTAAATTAAGTATGTATTTGTAAATAATGCAAAATTCAAAGCAGTAAAGAAAAGTCAGCACAAATGCCTAAGTTTAAGTGTATTAGTCACTCAGTTGTTTCCAGCTCTTTGAGACCCCATGGACTATAGTCCACCAGGCTCCTCTGTCCATAGAATTGTACAGACAGGAATACTGGAGTGGGTAGCCATTCCCTTCTCCAGGAGATCTTCCCAACCCAGGGATAGAACCTGGGCCTCCTGCATAACAGGCAGACTCTTTACTGTCTGAGCCACCGGGGAAGCCCATAGTTTTTAATCAGCTTCCTGTCTGCTAATATTCCTTATTGATAAATCTCTTCTAAAATAACAGGAAAATGACATAGAAGGAAGAGAGGAGGGGCTGCTGATACAGATGATAAAGAAACCTGCCATTTTCAAGACCCACAGGAAGCATGCTAGTAGGAAACAAGATTCAGAAAATCCCGACTTGGGATGGCAGGCATGCGGGACTGGGGGAAGGAGGAGCTAAAAACAGAGGGATTGGGTGGGAGTCTACACAGAGAGCTGGGGCTGCCTGTAGGGCTGCTCCTGTGCTTCACGGGGCCAAGTAATTACACTGATCTCCACCCTCCCCGCTGAAGGAAAAGGAAGTTGGTTTATTATCTGGAGAATTGAAACTCAAAGGCTATTAGGCTAATATATAGGAGGTAAGAGGGAGATGTATAGACTACTGCCTGGATGGAATGTTTATTTAAGAGATGTGGCAGAGAACCAACTAAGGAGAAGAGTGAGAAGCAATGATGGGAGAACAATGGGATCAGAGCCAGAGGAGTGGAATGAGTCAGTGGTGGCGGGAGGGGAAGGGGACGACAGAGGGCGAGATGGTTGGATGGCATCACCGAGTCGATGGACGTGAGTTTGAATAAGCTCTGGGAGTTGGTGATGGGCAGGGAGGCCTGACATGCTGCAGTCCATGGGGTCACAAAGAGTCAGACTTGACTGAACAACTGAACTGAACTGAGGCAAGAACAGGAAGACCAGAGTGACTGGTTCACTGAGAAAATGCAAGAGCACAAGGGTCAGAAACTCCAACAAGGTTAACAAAGTGGAGGGCTCAGAGTGGAGTCCTCAAGTCCAAGTGTCCTGAGTGATGGCAGAATGGTTTCGTGTCTCCCTGTTATCCAGGAGTGAAGTTGTTGTTGTTTAGTAGCTTGGTCATGTTTGACTCTTTTGCAAGCCCATGGACTGTAGCCTGCCAGGCTCCTCTGTCCAGGGGATTTTCCAGGCAAGAATACTGGAGTGGGTTGCCATTTCCTTCTCCAGGGGCTCTTCCTGACCTAGGGATCAAACCCACATCTCCTACATTGCAAGTATATTCTTTACCACTGAGTCACCAGGGAAGCTACCCAGAAGTGAAGACCTATTTCAAATTCTTTTTCTTTCATAAATTTTCTCCACTTGCCTCAAGTCAAAATTCCTCCCCCCACCCCCACATAATTCCTCTGAGTCTTACTGTTTATATTGCATAATTACATATGCTATTATGTCTTCTTATTTAATTGTCCCTGGCATATTTCACTTATCATTTATGTAAGTATATATTCACATGTAATTCAAATAATTTTCCTTCCCTTGAATTATCACCTCGTCAGTACTTTGGAATTGGAGGTCAGTTGTCTTATGATACTGTTAGGTAGCTAGAATAGGAAAAAGGAGTCCAGAATGGTGGTGGCTAAAAGACAAAGAAGGGAAAAGCCTGCGAAAATAAAACAAAGGAAGATCCGAGGATTGAAGTGAGAACCTCAAGTAAAACAAACAGCCCTCCTGGCTAGCCCAATTTATATAGGGCAGCCTCAGGGGGAGGAGAAAAAACATATAAAAAGTGGAGCCAAAATTGAACCAAGGGCTTGCTTCTCTTTTGGGTCGGCCCACTCCCACGCCTTGAGGATGTATTTTCCCTTGCTTTCTAAATAAAACTGAGCTGTAACACTGGTCCATCCATTGCTTCAAATTTTTGCTGCAGCGAGACAGAACCGAGGAAATGACACACTCCCATGATATATATGGTGCCATTTCTCAGACTTAACTAGGCTGAAACAACCTCGGCTCGAGTCCCATGAGGCAGAGGCCAAGCACAGCAGAAGCCCACCAGTGAAAGCTCCCATGGTGGAAGCTGAAGGCTTCCAGTGCAATGGAAGTGACAAGAAGCCCACCATGCTGGAAACCGGGACAGCAAAAACAAATTCGGCAGAAAGCCCACGCGGCTCAGTCTCAGATTCCAGGAGACCTCCTATTGGGGTAGGAAGTCCCTGCTCCTATGGCCGGAAGGACATATGGCTAATAAAATCTTAATTCCTTTACAATCTCTTGTTTATTGTTTCCTTGAACCCCTGAAAACAGGCAAGCAGCAGTGGGTGCCCCAGGGTGTCCTGAAGTCCCCACTATCTGCAGTGCCCTAGTAGCTGTTGCCCAAGTGGGTGGGGGTTCTTCTGTCCTTAATCTTCTTTCTGCCAAGGATCAGACCAATGAAAACTGTGAGCACAGGTCAGGTATTTAGCAGATTTTCTGGCAGGTTATGAAGGGGATTCCTTGGCAAGTTTTTCCCACTGCTTTTTCCTCCAGTTCTTCAGCTCCTTTCTCCCAGGACTTGAGCCCGGCCAAAACCCACGGTGTCTGGCTTCAGGACCTAATGAAACTCAGGTTCTTGATGTCTCATTGTGAAATAATTCACTGAGAGACACAGCAATAGGTAAGAGGTGGATTTGTTCAGATTTAGAGAGAAGCACGCCACGGGGTGTGGGCCATTGAAGAGGGCGAGTGCAGTGGCCACGGAATGTGGTGTGGTTAGTTTTATATGGGCTGGGTAGTTTCATATGCTAATAAGTGGGAGGATCATTCCAACAATTGGGGAACCATCCACTCCTTGGTCTTTCAACAGTGCTTTGGAACTGTCCTAGTACCTCTGGGTGTGTCATTTTTCTTACAGATTGAGGATCAAGGGTTAAATGAATTTGACTTGTCACCTTGGACCCATTTGAATTGGTTTAGGACTTCCCTGGTGGCTCAGATGGTATAGCATTTGCCTACTATGCGGGCAACCCGGGTTCAATCCCTGGGTTGGGAAGATCCTCTGGAGAAGGAAACAGCAATCCACTCCAGTACTCTTGCCTGGAAAATCCCATGGATGGAGGAGCGTGGGAGGCTACAGTCCACGGGGTCACAAAGATTTGAACACGACTCAGTGACTTCACTTTCATGTTATGGGCATTCTTTCAAAAGTTGTGCCTTGCCTCCTCCCCTCCTGTTTCATGCTCTTTTCCTGAGCCCCGTCTGGGCCCACAGTGTTGCCTTTAAAATCTTCTGGAGGAACAACCAGAAAATAGCTGGCACTTGGGAGGAAAATACTGTATAATACCCAATCCCTCTAGATATTCAGGCCTTCATCTTCCGTGTTTCCTACAACATGTGCAAGAACAGCATTTCTCAGTGAACCTGCTAGGGTGGGTGACAGACACACGAAGCCTGCTAGAAGTTCATCTTTGATGGCATCCCTTCAAGGGCAATTGGGCTTCCGGGGATAATGCTTGCCGCTTTGGGAGTTAGCCCTGCAGGTTGTTTAGGCCCAAACCCTTACCACCCTTCTCCTAAAGTTACAAACATATCCCTGGATCAAATCTCCACTCCACTTTTATTGAACATCTAGTCTGTTGCCTCTTATCAATTTGTTCTTAAGCCATTTACTAACTCCTACAACCAGGACCCTGCCCCCTTGTAGGCAACATCGCTCCACCCCGCTTATTATTAAAATACTCTTAATGCCTCTAACAGGACCAGATAACCCACTCCTTTGTCATTACTTCTGCTATTACCTAAAGTGGGTCTATGACAATTAAATGTTTGCCATTGGAAACACCTTAAACTGTTCTTATGGAGAGCTAGGGGAGGAAATTCGGAGAAGGCAATGGCACCCCACTCCAGTACTCTTGCCTGGAGAATCCCATGGACAGAGAAGCCTGGTAGGCTGCAGTCCATGAGGTTGCTAAGAGTCGGAAACGACTGAGCGACTTTACTTTCACTTTTCACTTTCATGCATTGGAGAAGGAAATGGCAACCCACTCCAGTGTTCTTGCCTGGAGAATCCCAGGGACCAGGGAGCCTGGTGGGCTGCCGTCTATGGGGTCACACAGAATCGGACATGACTGAAGTGACTTAGCAGCAGTAGCAGCAGGGGAGGAAGTTAGTGACTTACATTCCCTCAGAGCAATAAGAGGATAAGGCTTACAGCTGTTTCACCAGGTTCCCAGTCTGAGGGCACAAACTTGGGTTGCTTTACATCATGATATCTATTCCCATCCATGACAGACCAACCAACAAAGAGGTAAGATTACATCCCCTTAACCCTACCTAGTACTGGTCACACTGGCGACCTTGAGGATGCCCAACTCCAGCCTGGAGGTCCCAGGAGGTCGACCTGCCTCAACCTGCCAGGGACCCAATTCTTGGGAGGCCAACCTGCCTCGACCCACCCCAGCATTCAATCTCCAGGAGGCTGTCACACCTCAACCTGCCTGGGGATCTGCACCCTGATCTGGGCATGCCCAGCTCTCAGGTTGCAACAGTATTGGGTAGGATAAGCTTCAGAAAGACTCACCCCTAAGGAAGTTCACCCATGGAAATAGCAGGAAGCCTATTAGTTGTGGGATTGTGCCCAGTCTCAGCAAAAACTCAAGAGTCTAACCAGAACTGCACTGCATTTCTGGAAAGTCTAAAAGAGGTTCTCCAACAGCTTACCAATCTAGACTTAGACTCTTATGAGGGACAGGTGATTTTAAAGGACAAATCCCTGTCTCAATGAGCATCAGACATCAGGATAAAGTTATAACAGCTACACCAACAGCTACACCTGCTGCATCTTTAGATGAGATGGTCCAGACAGCCACCTATACCTTTTTTAACAGAGAACAGGAGAAGGAGGCCAAGGCCCAGGAAAGGGAGACCCCAAGTCCTTAAAGGCAAGGCAAATGCCTAATTTGTAGAGAGGTGGGACATTGGGCCAAAGAGTGTCCAAACTGTGACAAGTCTCCTAAAATGGCCTACTAAAAATGCCATCAGTAGGGACATTGGGCAGCGCTCTGCCCTTGGAACACAAGAGCCTCAAGGTCCAGCGCGAAGCCTTCCCTCATGATGGTTCAACAGGACTGAAGTGGCCCGCCCCAGCCAGCCTGCCAGTCAAAGATAACCATCATGGAGCTGGAGTCAAGGGTGCAACTGGATGTGGCAGGTAGGTCCAAGAATTTCTTGGTTGACACAGGGGCTATCTGTGTACCTGTGTCTGTCCTGACCTACTCCAGAGCCTTCTCCTCCCAAACCTGTACCATTTGGGGTGCTACAGGAAAAGCAATTACAAAAGATTCACCCAAGTGCTTCTTTGTTGCTGGGATGGACAACTATTTTCCCACCAGTTTCTGGTGGTCCTTGAGTGTCCTAATCCCTTATTGGGAAGAGATCTTTCCCTGCCTTCAAAATCTTGGCAGCTATTGCAGTCAGTCCTGATAGAAGATGCTTTAAAACTCTCTTTGGGGGGCAAACTAACTATTTTTACCAGCCACCAAGTGAAACTACTCCTAAATGGGAGAGGCCATTTATGTATGTCTGATCAAAGGATCCTTAGATATCAAGTAGTGCTGACGGAAAATCCAGGCCTGACTATATTTCCTTCTGATGTTCTTAACCCAGCTACCCTCTTACCTACCACCGAGGGCTCTCTCCCCTTTCACTCTTGCCTAGAAACCTTGGACCACTGGACAAAACCCTGAGAGGGATTGTCAGAAGATCCGCTGACCAGTCCTGAGGAAATCTGGTACACTGATGGAAGCAGCTTTGTCTTGGATGGAAAAAGAAGAGCTGGATATGAGGTAGCCTCCAATTTTGAGACCATAGAGGCTAAGCCTCTGCCACCAGGTACTTCAGCCCAATTGGCTGAGCTCATAGCCCTGACTTGAGCTTTAGAGCTGGGGAAAGGAAAAAGAGTAGCCATTTACATAGACTCCAAGTATGCCTTTCTGGTGCTACATGCACCCGCTGCTATTTGGAAAGAAAGGGGCCACTTGACCACCTGAGGGTCCCCAATCAAATATGGTGATCAAATCCTTAGGCTCTTGGAGGCAGTCCATTTTCCCATTGAAGTTTCAGTCTCCCACTATAAAGGACACCAAAAAGGGAGCACAGAAGTGGCACAAGGGAACCAAGCAGCTGACCAGGCAGCTAAGAGAGCAGCATTACAGAACCATGACTAAAAGGGGTTGCCACCTTAGTTCCACAGACTAATTTGCCAGAAATTCCTTCATATACTGAAGGTAAGACTCTTAAAGCTATGAGTGAGGGCTTTCAAGAAGATCATATGGGGTGGTTCCAAAAGGAGGGACTCCTTTTTCTGCCTGGGAGCCTCCGATGGAAGTTGGTTAACTCCTTACATGACACCACTCATTTAGGGGAAAAGGCCCCCCAAAGATTACTAGAAAGGTCCTTCAGAGGAACAAGCCTCCAAAATAACTATAAGGCAAGTGGTCTCCTCTTGTCCCATTTGCCAGTTAAACAACCCCCAAGAAGCTTGAGGACCCCAGCTGGCCCAGCCCACCCAACAGCATGGGATCTATTCAGGAGAGGACTGGCAGAGGGACTTCACCCAGATGCCAGTTTCTCAAGGGTATAAATACCTATTAGTCATGATAGACACAATCACAGGATGGATTGAAAGCTTTCCTACCTGGACTGAGAAGGCTGAGGAGGTGGTAAAAAAAAAAATGCTCCATGAAATCATTCCAAGATTTGGTCTGCCCAGGTCATTACAAAGTGACAATGGGACATCATTTACTTCTAAAGTCACCCAAGGGTTCTCTAAAGCATTGGGCATTACTCATTACCTCCATTGTGCCTGGAGGCCTCAGTCTTCAGGAAAAGTAGGAAGAGCCAACCAATTCTTAGAATCAGCATAAAAATGATAACCCAGGAGACCTCCCTGGGATGGAAGGAGGCTTTACCAATAGCTCTCCTCCATACCTGTATTTCCCCTAAGAAACAGATTGGTCTTAGTCCTTAAGAGATGCTATATGGGAGACCTTTTGTTTATGTCAATGACCTCTTCCTAGATCAGAGGCTCAGACCCTCCGGTCTTATGCCATGGCCATTGAACATTTCCAACAAGATACACACTTGTGAGATATCAACTAGGACCCAAAAGATTCTTAAGAGCCACCACTATATGCTCCAGGGACTCAAGTCCTAATTAAAGTCTGGAAGGAAAGAAAGTGAAAGTGAAGTCACTTCATTCGTGTCTGACTCTTTGCGATCTCATGGTCTGTAGCCTGCCAGGCTTCTCTGTCCATGGGATTCTCCAGGCAAGAATATTGGAGTGGGTTGCCATTTCATTCTCCATATGGTAGAAAGTGAGGTCTTTACCTCATCAGAAGAATCTGAGGGGTTAAGGGAATTTCAGGAGTCAGGGAAGCTTGGTACTTCCCCACCCTGAGAAACAGGAGTAGTTAGAATGGAATTCTTTAGGATGTTCAGGAGTGAGGGAAGCTTGGTTCCCTCCCCACCTGAGAGATAAGGATAGTTAGAAGGAGATTCTTTAGAATGTTAGGAGAGTTTTTGATCCTTCAGGTTTTTGAATATAGGAGAAAGACCTGGACCAAAGGGAACCTCAGAATCCATTCCTAGAGATCATGTGGGTATGAAAGGTTGAGTAGGGGTCATCTAGAAAACCTGATGGAGAGAGAGGGGGGGACAGGAGATAGGGAGGCAACAGAAAGACACATGCAGCAAGTCTGAAAAGATGGGTCCCAAAGGCTCAACTCCAGCCCACATGGAAGGGCCCCTACCCTGTAATACTTTCTACCCCCACAGCAGTCCAGGTGCCAGGATATGACTCCTGGATTCACTACTCATGAGTCAAGCCATGGAAGAAAACAGAAGAGGACATTCAATACACCTGTGAGTCCCTGGGGACTCTCAGATACCTATTCAGGACTATAAATGAGTGCCAGTTTAACAAACACCCCCCAAATCAAGTCTCTGGGGATAAGATTTCTCAGGATACCTCTAAAGAGCCAACACAGCTTGGCAGGGGTTGTACTCCAAAATAAACAGGAGGTAGATCTCCTGATCCCTTAACAAGGAGGGACTTGAGCCATCTTGACTGAGATGTGTTGTTTCTGGATAAATACCTCCAGCTAAGTTAAAGAAAATCTCACAGTCCTCAAGAAAAACATTCAGACTCTACAGGGTCTCAAAGAATGAGCTGGAGAGTTCTCAAGGTGGCTACAGTCTGTCTTTGGGGGATCCTCCTGGCAATGGGAAATTCAGAATTGGCTAATGCCCCTACTAGCCCCTGTCATCACTATACTGATGCTGCTTATGAATGTTCCATGCATTATCAGTTGTCTAACCCATGTTGTCTCTGCCCCGGTCAACAAGCTACAACATGCAGGGCCAGTTCAACAGAGATACATAAAACTGTAGCCGATCACAGAAAATAACACTCACCCTTAGATGGACACTGCTATAAGGACCCTGAGGCTTGAGACTAGCAAGAGAGAGGGAGGTCCAATGCCCCTTCCCATCCCAGGTCAGCAGGATGTAGCCAGAGAGACCTCGACACTCCTATATCCAAAGAATTGGGCCTCCCATCTCTTGAGGGGGGAATGTTAGGTAGTTAGAATAGGAAAAAAGAGTCCAGAATGGTGGTGGTTAAAAGACAAAGAAGGGAACAGCCCGAGAATATAAAACAAAGGAAGATCCGAAGATTGGAGTGAGAACCTCAGGTAAAATAAACAGCCCTCCTGGCTAGCCCAATTTACATAGGGCAGGCTCAGGGGAGGAGAAAAAGCAAACAAAAAGAGAAGCCAAAATTGATTCATGTCAATGTATGGCAAAAACCACTACAGTATTGTAAAGTAATTAGCCTCCAACTAATAAAAATAAATGAAAAAAAAATTGAGTCAAAGGGGGCATTTGATTGCCATTTTGTCTCAACAAGTCTGATTAAAAAAAAGCCTAGGACAATTACTGTCACCAAGCAAGAGCAATGTGAGGTCACCTACCCTATGTGATATGTGAATATATCTACCCTTTTGAGGGTATAGTAGGTATGTTAGGGAGTATAGAGTCTGTATCTTAATCCCTGAAACCTGTCCTTGGTACCTTATACAGTATATTAGTTTTCTAGGGCTGCTCAAGAAATAAGCATAAACAAGGTGGCTTACAGTTCTGGAAGCCAGAAGTTGGCAATCAAAATGTTGGCTTGACTGTACTCTCTCACTGACAGCTCCAGGAGAGAATCCTTCCTTGTCTCTTCCAGCTTTAATGGATCCTGATATTCCTTGGTTTGTGATAACATCATATCTGTCTCCATCTTCACAAGGGCTTCTTTCCTGGGTCTTTTTGTCCTTTGCTGTTTGTTATAAAGATGCTCTCATTGGATTTAGGGCCCACCCTAATCCAATATGATCTCATCTTAATTCTTCTTCTAATTACAAAGGTAATTAAGATCCTATTTCCAAATAAAGTCCCATTCCAAGATTCCAGGTGGACAAGAATTTTTCTAGGACATTATTTAATCCATTACATATAGCAAAGATTTTTGGGGGGTGATTAAACTAAGGATTGCAAAATTGGGAGGTTATCCTTCATTATTCAGGTGGGCCCTAAATGCCATCACAAGCATTACAAAAAGAAAGGCAGAGATTGTATACACAGAAGAGGAGAAAGCCAAGTGACAACAGAGGCAAAGATTAGAATGATGCAGCCACAAGCCAAGGAATGCTTAACAGCTGGAAGAGATGAGAAACAGATTTTCCCCTAGCACTTTCTGAGGGAGCAAAGACATGATGACAAGGGTTTCCCCCATGGCTCAGTGCTAAAAAATCCACCTGCAATGCAGGAAATGCAGGAAACGCATGTTCTATCCCTGGGTCAGGAAGATCCCCTGGAGGAGGAAATGGCAATCCATTCCAGCATTCTTCCTGGAAAATTCCATGGACAGAGGAGCCTGGTGGGCTATAGTCCAAGGGGTCCCAAAGAGTCTGACATGACTGAGTATGAGCATGGACACGGAAAGACCTGCTGACATTAATTTGGTTCAGTGAAATGGATTTTAGACGTCTGGCCTTTAGAAATGTGAGAGAATACCTTTTCTGTTGTTTCGAGTCACCAAATTTGTGAAAATTTAATATAGCAGGCATAGGAAATCAATATAGTAGGTAATTCTGTAAGTTCTCGTCTCTCTCACAACCTCCCTCCCTCCCTCTCTCGTGTAGTCCATCTTTCTACACACATATACATACAAGCAAATGGAAGTGCAAATATGTGCACAAACATTAATTTTTCCCTTTAAAACAAACATTCATTTTCACAAATGGTTCAATTAAGCATGGGACAGGAGAAAACTTTCTTCTCCTAACTAGTATATACACTAGTTGTTGTTGTTTAGTTGCTAAGTCATACCTGACTCTTTTGTGACCGTATGGACTGTAGCTCACCAAGTTCCTCTGTCCATGAGATTTCCCAGTCAAGAATACTGGAGTGGCTTGCCATGCCCTCCTCTAGGGAGGATCTTCCTGACCCAGAGTATGAACCCAATCTCCTGTTCTGGTAGGAAGATTATTTACCACTGAGCCACCAGAGAAGTCATATATACTAGTTTGGTATAGACACACACACACACACACACACACACACACATGCTTATATGATATATGTCCCAAGGCATGTCCAGTAAACAATGAAATTCTTTGATTTATTTCACACAATAGGTCTAGTTCCATTCATTCATTTATCTTCTTTCCCAACAAATTATGCAACCTTAAATCTGCTGAATTTCTGGTTCATTTCTGAGCCATAAAAAAGAACTCTTGAAGCTTACAGTTAAAAAAACAACAACAATGATCTAAACAGGAAGGAAATCCAAAAAGAGGAGATATATGTATATATATAGCTGATTCACTTTGCTATACAGCAGAAGTTAACACATTATAAAGCAACTATACTCCAATAAAAATCAATTATAAAAAATTACCTTTAAACTTATTTTACACTTAAAGAAAAGTTGAAAAATAGCACAATATTCCTATATACCCTTCAACCTGCTTTTCCTGATGCCAACATCTTATGTAACTATCATACAATGGTTAAAACCAAGGGATTATCCTTGATATGATCTACTAATTAACCTACAGAACTTACTTACATTGCACCAGTTTTCCCACTAACATCTAGGCATGCAGTTATTTGTGTGCTTCTTCTTCTCCCTTTAAAACCAGACGGAAGAACACACCCTTCAGGCTGTCCATTGTGAAAAGAACAGAAGTTAGTTTATAGGCACGCTTTTACAGGGAAGAGCCATTTGGATGAACTTTAAAGTACCTTTCTCACTAGTCCAGGATGTACAATGACTTCTTCAGTCCCTAAAGCAAATAAGGTATTGGCCCGAGAATTGAGAGACTGCAGTACAGAACTACATTGTGCCCCTGGCACGTTCCTCTTCACCTCTCAGTTCAAGAACATTTTTGGCTTCGTTCATTCTGCCCTAAGGGTGTCATGGCTACACTGCCTGTTAATACTGTCAGGGGTAGCAGCACGGAGGAGGAAGTCCCCTGCCAAACTGGCTTGGTGAAGTTAAGGCAGTTCCAAAAAAGAAATGGTCATATCAAGAGATCTTTTAGTTGTTATTTTTTTCACGGCCATATACCGTGTAGGCTTTAGGAGGTGTTTCTGAATTTGCATTTAGGCTTAAATGTAGATAATTCTGAAGAAATTGAAAAAATTCTATTGGATAAATATTCAGGAGACATGAGTTTGGCATAAATTTTTCTATGGAAATAAACCCTTATTAGTTTGCCAGAGCTGCCATCACAAAGTATTGCAAACTGAGAGGCTTGAACAACAGAAGTTTATTATCTCATAGTTCTGAAGAACTGAAGTTTAGGATGGCTCCTTCTGAGGGTTGTACCTCTCTCCTAGCCTCTCATAGCTTCCAGCACTCCTTGCTTAGAGATGGCCTTTTCTGTCTGTCTTCACATGTCTTTCTTTTGTACATGTCTCTTTCCATGTCTAAATTTCCCCTTTTTATAAGGACACCAGTTATATTGGATTAGTACCTACCCTAATGACCTCCTTTTAAGTTGACTACCTCTGTAGAGGCCCTGTTTTTAAAATAAAGCTACATTCTGAAGTACTGTGGGTTAGGACTCCAACACTTCTCTCTTGGAGGGACAGAATTCAACCCATAATTCTCTAATCTGGGAAAGCCCGGGAGCAGAACTTTCACAATTTGTGCAAGCAAATGCACTAGCTTGCAGTAGCACAAGACAGGGTACACTCAGCTACCAGCCACCACAATCTCAGAGAAAGGGAGGATTGTTCCTGGAGAAAGAACTGAGCTCCCCTCCGGGGCTTCTCAGTTCCACCCATGCCCTCAGAATAACAGCACCAAGAATGTACTGATTTTCAGAAATGTGGGACAAACCATTGCTCTAATCTTGAAAATTTTCAAGATCTTTACTGTCTTCCCATCATAAAAATCACCCAAGACACATTTGCAGTATTTTATTTTTCTTACATATATATTTTGGTTGCATACTCACTTATGGCTTCTTCCTATGATAGCACCATTATAATATAATTTTCTATAGAGAGAACAGGAAGATTTCCTTTTTTGCAGTATGATGAATAATGATTAAAAATTATTTGTAATTTAGAAAAGTTTCTCCTGATTTTACAACTTCCTATTGGTAATGTGTTTCCCTTGTGGCTCAGCTGGTAAAGAATCCGCCTGCAATGCAGGAGACCTGGGTTCGATCCCTGCATTGGGAAGATCCCCTGGAGAAGGGAAAGGCTACCCACTCCAGTATTCTGGCCTGAAGGACTTCATGGACTGTATAGTCCATGGGGTCACAAAGAGTCAGACACGACTGAGCGACTTTCACTACTGGTAATGTTACACTAAGATGTGTTCTGATATGATGAAATACATAAAATATACAACTTTGCCCACAGACTTTGGTGCTATTGTTTTAACACAGGACATCTAATAATAATATTTCACAAATTAGCCGTCAGGAAAGACAAAAAACCTGTGGTGCATTTATAATTGTATATGCTGCATTATTGGGCATATTCTTGACAAGAAAGAACTTGTTTTGACTAGACACTGATGAGGACAAAATCCTCCATTTCCAACTGTACATATCTCATATTGGATTTCCCCCACACTAGTTTCAAGCTCTGAAAGTGAAAGAGTGTTAGTCCTTCAGTCTTACGCGACTCTTTGCAACCCCATGGACTGTAGCCTGCCAGGCTCTTCTGTCCATGGAATTCTCCAGGCAACAATACTGAAATGGGTTGCCATTTCCTTCTCCAGGGCATTTTCCCAACTCGGGGATTGGACCAGTGTCTCTTGTATCTCCTGCACTGGCAGGCAGATTCTTTACCATCTGAGGCTCCAGGGAAGCCAGCTTCAATCTCTATACTTTTCAAATCCCCTAAATTCTGCCAGTGCTGGCACCCTGAGACAGGTTCATATAAAGATAGGACCTCCACTTTGGGTCACAAAGCTGGCTGAGTCTGTATAGTAGGCAACTGGTATATTCCTGGAAGCCATTCCTCTACCTGTGTGTGTGCATATTCAGTCACTTGGTCATGTCCAACTCTTTGCGACACTTTGGGCTGTAGACTGCCATGCTCATCTATCCATGGGATTTTTCAGACAGGAATACTGGAGTAGGTTACCATTTTCTCCTCCAGGGAAAATGTCTCCTGCATTGCAGGTGGATTCTTTACCTGCTGAGCCATCGGGGAAGCCCTTATATACCTGAGTAACTAGCAATAAATTAGCTGCACATGGAAGTAACTATGAACCACTTAACAGACCATACTAGTGAAAGTGGGGCTTCTCTGGTAGCTCAGCTGGTAAAGAATCCACCTGCAATGTAGGAGACCCCAGTCTGATTCCTGAGTTGGAAAGATTCCCTGGAGAAGGGATAGACTACCCACTCCAGTATTCTTGGACTTTCCTGATGGCTCAGATGGTAAAGAATCTTCAACTCACCTTTAATAATTTTCTCTGATGAATATTATAAGATTCCTGTGAATGAGTAACCATTCTAGTGCCATTTCCCAGGACTATGGATGATGCTGGGGGGCTTGTGACGGGAGGGATGTAGAAGTGGAGAGAAACAGTAGTTTTAACCAATTGCAATTAACATATCTTATTTTTGTAAATTTTATGAAAATATCAAAGATATGACCCACTGAACATAATGTTAAGGTAGACACATTTTGAGATGGATCCAATGATTCTTATCTCCAGGAAATTATAATCCTCTGTGACCTCCTCCCCTTGAGCACAATTTGGCCTAGTGATTTGCTTCTAACCAATGAAATGTGACAATGGTAATGGGATCAAGTTATGTACGTTATATAAGACAGTCAGTTCCATCTTGCTAGCAAGCTTTCTTTGTTGCTAGTTTTGTAAAGCAAGTTGTCATATTGGGGAGGTCCATATGTCAAGGAACTAAGGGTGGTTTCTGGATGACAGCCAGTTAGAAACAGAAGCAGAAAGTTATTGGTCCAGCCAACTTTGAGGAACTGAAATCTGTCAACAACAGCATGAGTTTGGATATCAGTCCTTTTCCTGTTGGATGAGATCCCAGCTCTGACCAACTCCTTGATATAAGCTTTATGAGAAACCTTGAATCAGAGGACCCAGATAAAGCCATATCTGGATTCCTGAATCAAAGATGTTATGAGATAAAATGTGTGTTGTGTTAAGTTAATAAACTGTAAAGTAATTTATTATATATCAATAAAAAATGAATACAGATCCCTTCAAGGGTTTTGAGATTTGTACAAATAAAGGGCCTCAAAGATTGATTTATTTGCTTTATGGTAAATATGCCTCTGAATATGAGCCTGAACCAGAGTCATAACCATGGGAACAGCATATTAAAATCTTACATAATCACACTTTATACTTTATCATTATTTTCAGCATTTTATCTCTGGGTAGGCAGCTTGGCTTTAATGCTGGTGATGGCTCAATTGAGTAAAAGTTAAGTAATCTACCAAAGGGAAGACCTAGAAAGGGTATAATGAGAGTTGTCTCTTTGAACCATTTGGGGAAATAGGACATTAACAAGAAGTGATGAACATAAATGAGGGTGAGCAGCGTAGACACTCAAAGTGAGAGAACACACATTTAACAAATCTCATTAGTATGATTTTCTAACTCCAGCAAAGTTTGGCAACTTCAGTGTGGAAGCTGAGAAAGAGACAAGTGTGGTGTGATCATGGGATTCTGGTCCAGTTCGATGGCAAGTAAAATTAGAAAAAGGTGATGTAATAGGATAATTGGAAGACACATAGGGTCTGTAGGGCTTCCCCTGTAGCTCAGCTGTATAAGAATCTGTCTGCAACGTGGGAGATTCGGAGACGTGGGTTCGACCCCTGGGTTGGGATGATCCTCTGGTGGAGGAAATGGCAACCCATTCCAGTATTCTTGCCTGGAAAATTCCATGGACAGAGGAGCCTGGCAGGCTACAGTCCATGGGGTCACAAAAGAGTTGAACATGACAGCGACTAAACAACAATGACAATACAACAATAGGGCCTGTAAGTCACAGTGAAATGGGGAAACAGGTTCAGTGGATACAACAGAAGAAGGAGAAAGGGGAAGGAATGATACAGTCAGAGAAAGAATATTTGAGTTTAGGAACCTGGAAGTGAAATACTTTTGAAAGAAGATGATGAGTCGAGGTTTGGCCATATAAAAGTATGGTTGAAATAGAGGCAAAAGAAAATTCATTGAAGTTTAAAACAAAACATAAGACACCAATTGAAAAATGACTATCAACTAGATACTTTCCATTAGTATAATCTTGTCTACTTTTGACTTCTGAAAAGATTTTTTTTCCAATAAGGCACTTATAAATTAATATTACCAAAACACATCCTATCATTCTATTCATAATAAGAAAGTACAACATAGTCAATATTTTACTGCAACTTGATATGGAATATACTCTAGCAAAAATATCAAATCACTATTTTGTATACCTAAAATGAATATAATATTGTGTCAATTATATTTCAATTTGAGGATAATTAAGAGGAAATTATAACTATATGTTCAATCATTATCAGTTTAAGAAATACAAATAATATTTTCCCTAAGAATAACAGCATCTACTTCTTTGAGCAGCTCTTTGCTGCATCTAATTTATTTCAACCATATTAACAGATTCCATAGACAGGTCACCTAAAATTAGTTACCTGTAGGGACATAGGGTTGGGCTTTCCAGCTAGCTCAGTGGTAAAGAATTCACCTGCCGAGATGCAGGAAACACAAGTTTGATCCCTGGACCTAGAAGATCTGCTAGAGGAAGAAATGGTAACCCACTCCAGTATTCTCGCCTGGAGAATCACATAGACAAGAGGAGCCTGGCAGACTACAGCCCATGGGGTCGCAAAGTGTCGGTCACCGCTGAGCATGAGCGCAAGGGACATAGGGCTACAGTTCCCATCTTAATTTCATCTCTTGATCCTACAGAGAGAAAGGTCAGCTGAGCTATTTTGGCCAGTGAGCATCCTTCTAAGAGTTTGACTAAGGCTCTCACCTAGAGTTAAGGAAACCGAGATTCAAAGCTGAGTGTTGAAAGGAAAATGGAGATGAATGAGTCAGAGCAACAAGCATGAACTGGTCTCTAAAGAGTAACTGTAATTTTAAAAGTTAGCCATCTCCTTTGAAGTATTTGGGTAAAAAAGCAATGAGGCCTGCTTTTTTATTGTGTCACAACTCAAATTCCCAGACGTGCTAGCAGATAAAATGCAGGCACTGGGCCTAGGCTATGTCTATCAGAACCAACAGGAAGGTTCTGGCCTTGAGAGGAGCTTCCATTTTGGCTCAGGCATGTGGCAACAGATGTATTAAACTCTCAGCCTTGGCAGTGGTGGGGGCCGTTTCCCAGAGGGTCCAAGGTGGAGTGGCTGGCACAGAAGCAGCCTGGATGGGGTGGCGGCTGCCAAGTTTCCTCCAGAACTCAGGGGGAAGGAAAGCAGAAGTGACAGCAGGCTCTTTCATCAGGCCAATTCTCTTGTGAGGTTTTGGGCTTAGTTCCTGCGAATTAGCCTGAAGTCTGGTTCACCAGCCTTCCTAGCAATTTTGAGATTTTTGGATATGCTTTGAATAAACTGCCTTTTGCTTAATCAGTCAGAGTCATCATCTGTTGATTGCAACTAGGAACACTGACAGATATTTCATGTTAGGGTGGGGATGTCACAAGGCCCTGCAGATGGCATTTTGAAGCTGATGCTTTTGGCTGAGGATTGTTTCAGTGTTCATTTCTCACTGCAGTGTGGAGAGGGTACATGCTCATGCTCAGTCGATAAATCCTGCATCGGCAGGCGGATTCTTGACCACTGAGCCACCTGGAAAGCCCAGGGAAGGTACAGCTCATACAGATTACTGAGGATGGGGTTCACAACCCTCTTGATTCAGACTTCCCCCTAGGATAAGAAGGAAATGGACATTAGATACAACTTAGTGGAAGACTTCAGTCATTTACGACCTTTGTTTTCCAACCATCCTTTCCCGAATGGCTACTATGTATCAGCACATAATCAGTACTACATACTACGTATACTACTACATACATGTCCTTTGCCACACTCTGGAAATAAAGTGCAGGGGAATGTGACTTGGAGTGACAAAAAGGTCATATAAGTAGATAAATCACCATGTAACACAGGAGGAAGTATTAAAGCACCTTGAATAAAGTGCTATGCCACAATATACCTTAAGATAAATCCGTATGAATTAGCAACACCAAAAAATATGTTTTATGATATATTGAAAATACAAAAGGAGTTTATTCTACACTATTTACCTAGAAACTTGAAAGATTGGAGGATTGTTTCAAGAACTCACAGCTTTGTGAGTCCCATAAGGGGTTAATTACTTGCCTAAGGAATAGCATTTAGCTGAAAAACGGTTTAAAAAGTTAAAGGGAACGTGTTGGAAGGATGTGAAGCAATATTCCACCCCGATGGCTCAGCTGCAGTCTCCGTAGCAGGATGGCAGCAGTGTTTGAGGACAGAGATGAGAGACATTAGTACTCTTACCTATTGCTTTAGATATTATAATGCTAGAGCATTAATACATTTTTGCTCAAGACCAGGAAAGCAGAGTGGTTTTTTTGGTGGGAGAGAACAGCATGTTGGGGGATCTGTGTGGCTTTGGGTAAGAAGATATCTTGATACAGAGGCAAATTTGGCTGCAGTGAATTATAAGGATGAGGTGAGGGCCAGAAAAAGAGAAGGAGGTTTGGGACTCAGGAAAAAGAAGAAAGTAGAGCATGAGGATTCCTTTTCCTTTTCTTTTAAATTGCCAGGTCAATTCACCAGGTAGGGAAAGAGGCTGGAATTTGGAAGTCCAACCATCAATCTGTGGTTTAGAGATATTACTTTGCATGTAGCAGGATTCTATCAGTGGTAAAAGATCCCTAGTAACTAAATAATACCTGATATAATTAGAAGAGTAGTTTGTCACTTTAAGTTGCCTAATTTACTTCCAAGAACTAATTTAAGTAATGAGAATCACTAGCTTTAAAAATAATCTATGAAAACATGAAAATGTATGCAACTATATTGGCAAGATGTTTTGTAGTTGAGAAAACTATGCCCTGTATACTTCACTGATACAAAAATACAAACTAACTAACATAAAGTATGGAATTCGATTTTAAAATGACAAATGGGAAGCTAGATCTGAAGATATCTAGCCAGGCTAAAGAAAAATGACTTGTTCATGAGAGAGAGGGGAAAAACAAAAGACTTTTCTAAACTGTGTCAGTTGATTATGAACCTTTCAGTAATATTCATAACGGTATTTCTTTCTAGCTTAATAATGTATCAACTCATCTTGATCCAACCCTAACCCTAACCCTAAAGGCCTGCACTACTTTTACCAGAATTCTCTTTCCTGTACGTTTCTGGTCACCCTGGGCCATGAGGGAAATTCTCCTGGGAGATTTGGAGAATGGAAGCCAGGCCTGTGACTGTTCATCTTCTCCTGAATCCTTCTTCAGCTTCTCTGTCTCCTGGGCTAGGTGTGTGTGTTTAGTTCTCTGAAGAAGAACCTGGTGTCTGCAGAATGTCTGCTCAAACCAAGACCAAAGCCAATGTGAACCGATCTAGGTGTCAGACTGTGCCTCTGGGTTCTGGCTCATGCATTTGAGCTCCAGATTGTTATTGCTCTCTCCCACTTTATATCCATTTGTCCTTCCTTACTGCCTGTCTGACCTTAACCTGCTTGGCCAGCTGGGTAAGGCAAAAATCTCAAAGACAAATGTCTGTGTATGGACACACACATATATCTATGTATGTGTGCTACATTGCTTCAGTCGTGTCTGACTCTTTGTGACTCTGGACTGCAGCCATCAGGCTCCTCTATCCTTTGGATTCTCCAGGCAAGAAAACTGGAGTGGATTGCCATAACCTACTCCAGAGGATCTTTCCAACTCAGGGATTAAACTCACATCTCTTATGTCTCCTGCACCAGCAGGGGGATTCTCTACCACTAGTGCCCCCCGGGAAGCCCATATCTATGTATACACATATGAGAAAAGTATGCATATGTGTATGTGTATATGTATACACACTTATACATAACCCGATTCTGGCTATATGGGATCACTTCCACAATCAGGGCAGTAAAGGTAAGATTTGCTGACATATTTAAATTATAGTACATACAATTGCTCACTTTTCATCACTTTTGACTTTCCCACCTCCAGTTTTCTATCCATTTATCCAGTGATGTTTCAAAATAAAAAGCTATTGTTCTATATTCTCTAGGGATGAAATCTAAGTCCTCTAATAAATGATAGCTGACAATCAAAATTATGGTTAAAAATGATATCAGAAGGAGGAGGATACTGAAAATTTCAACAGTGTAAGTGGAGAGATAAAGGCAAACAGTTCAGTGAGGTTCTCACTTCTGCCTCTTAAGTAGAAGTGGAAGAAAGATTCTCCTTTGCCTTCTACTCAGGAGAGCTTCAACCACTGGGTTAAGGCAGGAGCCCATTGAAACCATCAACAGAACATAATGCTCTTAGGTTAAGCCTCACACTTGGTGGTTCACTGTGTTTATGAATAGGCTACATGTGCTTTTTTCCTTATGAGAAAGACATTGTTGTGGGAAGTATTATTGTATATTCATAACTAGAAATATTCTAGTATATAATTTTTAGAAGAGGAAAGAACTCATATTATTTGATATCCACCTATGCATGGGATTGTCGTAGTGACTTTACAGACAGCGTGCCATTTAATCTGCAAAACAATGCCATGAGGTTGGTACTGCCACCAATACTTTACAGATGACCGAACAGCCGCAGAGAATTTATATAACTTGCCTGCAGATACAGAGTAGAGTAGGGCTGTCAGACTTTAAAGCAAATGTTCTCCCTATAAAACTATGCTGCCTCTTTTCCAGTGGTCTCAGTTCTGAAAAGAATAGTTGTAACAGCCTAATTTCCTCATTGGTCTGAAGGAAATGTGGACCTGCTGCTAATGTTTTTAAAGTGACTGACTTGCAGTTGAGTTATATGCTCTAAGTATATTTAATATAGTATATATTATGAACTCTGTCTTCGCCAAATCACTTCTCTCAAGAAATAATATAACACTGAGATTAAAAAACAAATTCTGAAGTCAAACTTCATGAGTGCACAGAGGCAGTTCCACCACTTAATTTGTGACTTTGGGGAAGTCACTTAACCCCTCTGTGCTTCAGTTTTCTCATCTTTAAAACAGATCTAATAACAGCACCCACATGGTAGTGTCATTAGGATTAAATTATATATTTTGTCAAAAATCATAAATGAACACAAATAGCACTTACTGTGGACTAGATGTTATTTCAATATATTGCAAATAATTAATCATTTACAGCACTTCCCCAGTGGCTCAGATGGTAAAGAATCTGCCTGCAATGCAGGAGACCTGGGTTTGATCCCCAGTTGGGAAGATCCCCTGGAGGAGGGCATGGCAACCCACTCCAATATTCTTGCCTGAGAATCCCCATGGATAGAGGAGCCTGGAGGGCTAATTACAACATCTTTATGTGGTATGCTTTGCTACCTTGAATGTCCTTGAATGTCATTGTTTTCTTAAGATCCAATTACATGCAGTGTAAAGTAAGTGTAGGTATAGTCGCTCAGTCGTGTCCGACTCTTTGCGACCCTGTGGACTGTAGCCCACTAGGCTCCTCTGTCCATGGGATTCTCCAGGCAAGAGTACTGGAGTGGGTGGCCATTTCCTTCTCCAGGGGATCTTCCCGACCCATAATCATGTACATATGGCATGGTTCTTGGTCACATCTCTGTTACTTATTTATATCAAACTGTTGTAGTCAGTATTTGACTGATTCCTCAGAATATCACAGATATCTAAAGTAAAATCAGCATATATTAGGCATTCAATTAGTATGTGTAGTCATCTTCGTTTTTAAATTGTCTTTACCAGGAAGTCAACAGGTAAACCAAAACAAGCATATCTTACAGATCAGTGGTACTCCAAATGTGGTACCCAGAGAAGCAACATGAGTAACTCTTGGTATTTGTTAGCAATGCAAATTTCCAGTACCCATCTCAGACTCATGAAAGAAGACTGGGTTAAGGGCCAGCAACCTATTTTTACAATGCTTCCAGGTAAATCTGAGGCAGAACAAAGTTAGAGAACCACTGCTGTAGATTATATTCAAAATGAAAGCAAGTCCGAAACACACATATCCTATCACTAACTATAAAAGATGTTTGTCATTTAGCATTCTTCCTAATTATACTTTAAACAGGAGCAGTAATGTTCCTTCTCTAGGTGTTAGAAATATTGTCATGTTTTGCAGTAGGCCAAGGCCTCTTAGAGTAACTCTTAAGAGTAACTTAAACCAATTGATTTAGAATCTCTATGGAGTGGAGTTAGAATAGCTGTATATTTGGTAAACACTTTTGGGGTTTCTTATGTAAAATAGATTTATAAGAATGTTGGCATAAGATCAACTGAAGTCTGAGGAACTTGGATGTGGACAGAATTTTGAATTGCACAAGTCCCAGGGGGAAATGTGTCTGCTTGTCCTGAAGCCTGAGGTTGTAGCTATCTTGAACAGTATTCTTTCTTTATTTATTTTTGCCTGATAGTATATTTTACTAAATAAAAGCCCCTCCATGTTTAGAATTCCACAACTTAACCGCCCTGCCTTATGTAGCTGGTCACCTGATTTCAAGTCTCTCAATGGACATTTTTTACTATTCTGTAGGGAAGTCTACTGGGCTTCCCTGGTGGTTCAGTGGTAAAGAATCTGCCTGCCAGCACAGGAGACGGGGGTTTGATCCCTAGGTTGGGAAGACCCCTGGAGGAAGAAACCCACTCCAGAATTCTTGCTGGTAAATCCCATGAATAGAGGAGCCTAGTGGGCTACAGTCCACAGGGTTGCAAAGAGTCAGACATGATTTAGTGACTAAAACAACAACAGGGAAGTATACCACAGTGACAAATGAAGATTGACATGGCACTTCCAAAGAAGACCTCTTTCATTGTCTTGTATACAAGAAAATTTTGTATTTTTCTCACAGTTAAGACCCTGATTCCTAATCAAGCGTGTTACCCAAGTATCAGTCACTTAGTTTTTTGGAGACACAAAAAACTTATTTCAAGAAATCCTATGTCCAAATTTACAGGCAAGAAAAAGACACTAATTACAGGTACACAGAAATAAGCCTTGTATGGAATAAACTTCTGTAGGGATTGCCAACAAGCTCAAACTCGCTTCCTTCCTTGCAGCACTTAAAACAATTCCGTATTGTAATTGTTAAATGGGCGCCCTCCTCACTCAAGGTCTAGGGATAACACTTGTAAGATTCTGAAAACATGTGAAAATAAAGGAAAGTAAGTGAGAATAACTGACTCCATGCTCTGAAATAAGAACTAAATACATTTTACAGTTTGTGATGAAAAACTCCAAATAAGAAACAGCAGATATATGTGGGGACATCTAACTGATGGATGGGAAATGGAAAGTAATCGTGGGAGGGGGCATACCCTGGTGGTGCTGGACGGACAGCGTCCTCTGTGTGTATGTGTGTGGGTGTATGTGTGTGCACGCGGGCGCAGTTGCTCAGTTATATCTGACTCTTTGCAACCGCATGGACTATGGCTTGCCAGGCTCCTCTGTCCATGGAATTTTCCAGGCAAGAATACTGGAGTGGGTTTCCTTTTCCTCCTCCAGGGGATCTTCCCAACCCAGGGATCAAACACACATCTCTTGTTCCTCCTGTATTGACAGGCGGATTCTTTACCACTGCGCCACCTGGGAAGTCCTTGTCCTCTCTAGGGAAAGGGAAATGGCTGATCTGATCTGTCTAGAGCTGGATCTAGGAAGTGACTCGGGGGTAAAACTCTTCTTCACCAATGAGGAAAGCAAAGGTGACTCCAGCTGAATGTAGGGGCCCAAGTCTTCTTGTTGGCAAAGGTGAATGAAGGGAATGTGAGAAACTCTGTGCCTGATATGAGCCTGGAAGGCTGTACTGGCTAGCAGGGCCAATGAAGCAAGACCCTGCAGAGTGGGAGTGGGGGTGTCTGGCTGGGGCTGAGTGGAGTTCAGTGGCCACGTTTGCAGTTTGAAGGGGATATAAGATACGCTGCTCCTTTCCCTGATAAAACGTTATCAGCCTGCTCAGAGCCCTCCTTTTGCTCTAAGAGCAAGTGTGGATTTCCCAGGTTACACTATCAGGCATGGCAAGTGTACCAATTACTCTCCTGGGCAGCAAAGGCCACCTGACTTCACTCCCCTACCCACCCCCATACACAGCTTGGATGTTCACCTGAACGTATCTCTAGAGACAAAGTTTATTTGAATGAAAATCAAGCAGAACCTTCAGGCAGTCTTCTAATGACTCACTCTATCCTTCCTTGTCCTTGGGTCCATATATTGCTTTTTAGCTGAGGAATGCAGAATCTAAGAATATTCCAACTCCTTGTTGAGACAGGATGTAAATTTCTTCTTTACCCTCATTTCTACTTTCTTATCTTCCTGGCTCTTTTATCCTGTTATCATTTGGCTAGACTTATATTTTCTGCACCTACACTTTATTAAATTGCTTTTCTCTCTATCAGTTTCAGAACAAAGCAAATTTGGATTCTGGAAACAGGTCCTTTCACATATATATATATATATGTACATATATGTGTATATGGAGTCCTCACTTTACACCATTTCAACACACATAAATTGCAGTTACCTGAGTTAATGACACCAAGTACCTCAACACCACCATTGTTCAAATTTTAGTTTCCACAATATATTTACTGAGTAATTACATAAGGTACAGACTTTGCTCCTGGCTCACAAGTCACTACATAAATAACAGATGCCAGTCATGATCAGTGAAACTTCACATCACTTTGCAAAGCCTGTCAGTGTTTGATCTCTACACATTCATCATTCAGTTCACACCCAGAAAGCGATACATGTAGTTGTGTTGCCTATCAGTTTCCCAGCAGAAAAGAGGAAATGTAAACAAACTAGTTTAACATTTAAAGCACTTACTACTGTCACTTTATTTCTCTTGGGGACTTAAAAGTGTGAAAGCTTGCTTTTTACCCCCAATATACAAAATACAATATACAAAAGTACACTGTTCAGTTGCTCAGTCGTGTCCGACTCTTTGCAGCCCCATGGACTGCAGCACATCAGGCCTCACCATCACCAATTCCCAGAGTTTACTCAAACTCATGTCCATTGAGTCAGTGATGCCATCCAGCCATCTCATCCTCTGTCATCCCCTTCTCCTCCTGCCTTCAATCTTTCCCATCATCAGGGTCTTTTCTAATGAGTCAGCTCTTCGCATCAGGTGGCCAAAGTACTGGAGCTTCAGCTTCAGCATCAGTCCTTCCAAGGAATATTCAGGACCGATTTACTTTATGATGGAATGGTTGAATCTCCTCAAAGTCCAAGGGACTCTCAAGAGTCTTCTCCAACACCACAGTTCAAAAGCATCAGTTCTTCGGTACTCAGCTTTCTTCATAGTCCAACTCTCACATCCTTACATGACTACTGGAAAAACCACAGCCTTGACTAGATGGACATTTGTTGGCAAAGTAATGCCTCTGCTTTTTAATATGCTCTCGGTTGGTCATAACTTTTCTTCCAAGAAGCAAGTGTCTTTTAATTTCATGGCTGCAATTACCATCTGCAGTGATTCTGGAGCCCAAAAAATAAAGTCTGTCACTGTTTCCATTGTTTCCCCATCTATTTGCCATGAAGTGATGGGACCAGATGCCATGATCTTAGTTTTCTGAATGTTGAGTTTTAAGCCAACTTTTTCACTCTCCTCTTTCACTTTCATCAAGAGGCTCTTTAGTTCTTCACTTTCTGCCATAAGGGTGGTGTCATCTGCGTATCTGATGTTATTGATATTTCTCCCAGCAATCTTCATTCCAGCTTGTGCTTCAACCAGCCCAGCATTTCTCATGATGTACTCTGCATATAAGTTAAATAAGCAGGGTGACAATATATAGACTTCAGTTACTCCTTTTCCTATTTGGAACCAGTCTGTTGTTCCATGTCCAGTTCTAACTGTTGCTTCCTGACCTGCATACAGATTTCTCAGGAGGCAGGTCAGGTGGTCTGACATTCCCATCTCTTTCAGATTTTCCACAGTGTATTGTGATCCACACAGTCAAAGGCTTTGGCATAGTCAATAAAGCAGAAATAGATGGTTTTTCTGGAACTTTCTTCCTTTTTTGATGATCCAGTGGATGTTGGCAATTTGATCTCTGGTTCCTCTGCCTTTTCTAAATCCAGCTTGAACATATGGAAGTTCACAGTTCACGTACTGTTGAAGCCTGGCTTGGAGAATTTTGAGCATTACTTTGCTAGTGTGTGAGATGAGTGCAATTGAATACATAATTAAGCAGAAGTCATTCAGTTGAGAATGTACAGTTTTTACTACTCAAATATTATCTTTTATTATGTGTCAACCATTCTATGAGCAACAACTCTTACATTTATTATCTCTAAAAAATCTTCAAGTGCAGTTCATATGTTTCTAGAGTTTTGAGATATGTTGTTACTGATTCATAGGTCCTTATTAGCCTTAACTTGTATTTATTCATTTCTACAACTAGACCATGAACTCTGATTTTTGTTTTTCATTGATGGATGAAAGGAGAAAAAGAAAACTTCGTAAAAGAGAAATGAAACACATGCCACCTATTTGTTGTCACACTGGAGAAACAAATGGGGAAAAAAATACTTAGTTTCATATATATGCTAGGAATTGTGCTATGTACATCTACTAGTTAAATTTTCAAACAATCTATGAATTGTTGAGGATACTATACAATAGTAGAGGATAAGTATTATTCTTGCTTTGCAGATGAAGACCAGACTCAGAGAGCCGGTAACAGGTAGGTCTGAACCTAGGCAGTGGGACCCCAGGGCCTTTATCCTTTATCACTGTCCTAATCACCATACTGGACTGAACCATAGGCCCAGTTGTATAAGAAAATATGTCTCCAAGAGTACAGACAATAGTTGAGTGGGAATTACACCATATACACTTCATCTCCCCGGGGTTGTTGTTTACAAGAGTCATTTTGCTCCATGCAAGGTTCACGGAAGCAGAATACTGGAAAAGATCAAAGCTCTATATTCAGCTTAATAGCTTTCGAGAAAAAAAAGGCAGATTGGATCAATTGAAATAATAATTATTCTCGTAGAAACATGGTTATTTCTGTGGAACAAAATATCAACTATTAGAAAGTTTGACAATGAAAGGGTTATTCTGGTTACTCACACACACCAATTGATACAAATGGAGGCTCTTTGAGTACAATGGAAAATTAGGCTGTAGGTCAAGACCATAATAAATGTTTCACAGGACTAATGAATAGGGAGAATCCAGCTATTAGAATTAGGAAGGTTATTATTTGATTCATGAAAGCTTTTAGTAATACACGAATGTATGCTTTTAAAAAGTGTGGCATTTACTTAGGCCCCATTTTTTATCATAATCAATTATTAATAAAGCCACAGCTTTTATGATGATCATGGTAAAAATGAATTTGAAAGATAATAGGGAGATAACTAAGCAAGCTTTTACTTTTATGATTCATATGTTTGCAAAGGTTGTTTGTCTGTTTTCATTCTTTTATTCTTGCTTACCAACAGAACAGTTGAGATTTTCCTTGGAAGCAGAGGTAAAACAATGAAGCAGTTCTCAAGTACTTACATATAAAGATGAAAGGCACTCCACTCACTATCCAAATTTACCTCCTTTGTCAAGGATATGGAAGGATGTTTCTCAGGAGGAATATATTTCCCAAGGCATAGGAAGTTAATTTCACTTTAAACAATAATTATATATGAGTTTAAACACCTAAAAATTCCAACATGATTGATTTTACAGAAGCATCTTTTAAATAGCTGATGTTCAATGATGTGAAGGACCCAAACTGAGTTGTTTCTGCCTTGATCCTGACCTGTATTGGATGCCTCATAGAGAAGCAATGGGGTGTCTCTGAAACACTTCATTAAAAAAGACCTAAGAAGGAATTCCAGCTTCACTTTTAGGATAATGAAACAATATATTTCTAAACATCCAGCATTTTTGCTTGTAAAATAAGATAATGATATCATCTATTTTGTAAGACTTTTGTGAGGATTAAAAATGTCTAACACGTCCAAAACTTAGTGTATCAAACACAGAACTCTTTTGCCCTATTTTCTAATGAAAAAATTGTGCTTTCCCCTAGCCTTCCCCAACTTATTATCTTCTATCCAGTTTCTCAACACAGAAATGGAGGATTCATACTTGATTACCTTCCCCGACCGCCCCGCCCCCCCCCCCATACCTACATTTAATACACTATCAAGGCCTAAGAATGCTCACTTCAAAATGAGTTCCAGGGGAATTCTTAGCAGTCCAGTGATTAGCACTCTGAGCTTCCACCATAGTAGGCATGGGTTCTATCCCTGGTCTAGAAACTAAGATCCTGCATGTCACCTGGTATAGTCAAAAAACAAAAGCTCCGTAGCTGACCTCTTCTTACCATCTCCTATGTTCTTTCTGCAGGACTGCTCAGTATTTCCTAAGTTTTCTCTGTCTGTACCCTTTCTCACACTTTATTCTCAACACTACAGCCAGAATGATTTAGATGTATATGAATAGTAGATCCCGTGATCCCCTTGTTCAGAATCCTCTAATGGTTTCTCAGCTTAATTAGAATGACTGTAGTTAGTAATGACTTCCCTGGTGGCTAAGACGCTAAAGCATCTGCCTACAATGAGGGAGAACCGGGTTCAATCCCTGGGTTGGGAAGATCTCCTGGAGAAGGAAATGGCAACCCACTCTAGTATTCATACTGTATTGTATACTTGAAAGTTGCTTAAAGAGTAAATTTTAACAGTTCTCATCACAAGAAAAAAATTCTGTAACATATATGACGACAGATGTTAATTGGAATTATTGCAGTGATCATTTCCAGCATATACAAATATTGAAATCATTTTATTGTACACCTGAAACTCATATGTTGTATGTCAATTATACCCTAATAAAATGTATAAAACTATAAAATATGGAGCAGTATATGTGAAAGCTGTAAAAATCCAGTGAGAACATAAACCTTGCCTTTATGTGAGCGTTTAATTTAGACCGGAAAATTTTGAAGTAATTCACGGAGAAAGTGACATTAGATAGGCCTTGAAAGATTGATGGGGTGTTCACAAGAGGAAAATGAGGAGAAACGGATGCTGCAGGGTTGTAGCAATGTGTGTGAAGCCAGAGAGGCAGACTGCGTGGTTCCACGTCACTGGAAAAGAGAAAGGCAGATAGTGTGAGTCAGGAGAGATTAGATTAGGGCCAGATCACTGGGAATACTAAGGGAAATTCATTTTGCAGAGATGGTAGACAGTCTGACTATGTCATGTATATGGAGGTGTCCAGCAGCCGTTAGATGTTTAAGTCTGATGCTCAGACGGGAGCAGAGTTCTGAAATTGGAGATGTTAGTGTCATTCTGGTTAGAGGTGAGTGTGAAAGCTGAAAGAGTGAATAAAATAGCTCAGAAAGAAGAAGCTGATCAATAATTGGGAAAGCTTACACTTAACAGGTGGGTAGAAGAACAACCAATAAGCATTGTGAGAAATACCATTCAGAAATGTAGGAAGAGAATTGTTTAAATGAGTCAAAGCTGAAGAAGGTGAGAATTGAAAGAAGTAGGCAAAGGTCGGTAGAGTTGCTTCTTGCAAAGAAGAGTGAAATAAAGAGGGAGAAGAGAGGATTACTTGGCTAATGGATGAAGACGAGGTTTTCTGTATTAAGAAGCAGGAAGAATTGCTGTGACAAGTGGCAAATTGGAGGTGATGAGTCTGCTTTAACAAGAAAATGGGGACTCCGCCTTGAGGAGTAAATATAATTTTTAAAATTCAGGAGCTTATTTTTGTTTTGTTTTAAATGAAAGGGGGTTGATTTGCTAGAGCAAGAAAGGAAAGCCAGTGAAGTGTGACGTTAGATGGGAAACATTCTGGAAATGATGAGAAAAGGGCAGAAGGACAGAATATGGAGAGCTAGTGAAGGGGCTCATTCTCATCTTGAAATGGGGTGGAGACGTGTGCTTTTTTCCCCCCTGATAGCTGAGAATAAAAGAATAAGTAAAGGTTCAGAGAGAGATTGAGGTGGTGGAAAGGAACTTTGTAAGTGTGCTCTGGGGACCCTCTGTGGCAGTAACTGAGGAGGAGGGCAGGGAGTTCTCTGGGGTTGCCTTTAAAGAGTACAAATCTTATTCATGAGGGCTCTACACTTATGACTTAATCACCCTCTTTGAAGACTGTACCTCTTAACACAATTACACTGGGGTTAGGTCTCAACATAGCATATGGGGCTGGAGGGAAATAAACAGTATAGAGCAACTCTGTACAATAGCCTTTATTATAAATTAATGTCTGTTGTGTGTTTGTATATTTCTGGAGCCTCTATTCTGTTCCCTTGATTTATTATGTTTTCTTTATTTCACTGTTGTTGTTGTTCAGTGGCTAAGTCATGTCCGACTCTTTGCGACCCCATGGACTGTAGCATGCCAAGCTCCCCTGTCCTCCATTATCTCCCAGATTTTGCTCAAATTCAAGTCCACCTTATGCCAATACCACTCTCTTAATTACCATCACTTTATATTAAGTACTGATAGCTGTTAGCATTAGTCCTCCATCTTTATTCATATGATTTTAGATATTCCAGGTGTTCAGATTTCCATATATACTTTAGAACCAGTTTGTTCACTTCTATAAATAACAATCAAGCAAAAAACTGTTGAGCTGTTGATCAAGATCATATTGTCTATAAATCAATGTGAGATTAACTGAAATCTTTACACTATTGAGTCTTCTAATGTTGAACAGTGCACATACTTCCATTTATTCAACAATTAGTTTCTGGACCTGGGGAATCCCAGAACTTCTAAAGGCAGAAGGGAGAGCTAGACATTCATGACACTGGAGATGAACACTGGAAAGTGGAGATCTGAGGGCATATTCAGACTCTTAGGGGCCACTGAGTTCTCTCCTCTCTATCTTCTCTTCTCATTCTCCTTTATTCCATTCTTCTTGTATTTTAAGAATATACTTCACATATGTGTCATTGAGTTGCTCATCTTGTGTATAGTCATTATGGCTGCCCAGACACCACGGGAGTTTTCAGCTCAAGTACTTGCTCTCAACCAATGACAGCTTTTGTCTCTTAGTTCAAATTGTTGAGAAAGAAAATTTAATCGATTATTAAGTGGTTAGTTAATTGGTTGTCTTGGGTGGTGTGAGTGGTAGGAGGGGACCTGTGAGAAGGGGAAAGGTCCCTGGAGTGAGAAGAGACAGGAAAGGCATGAATCCAGTCTGGAAACTATTGTAAACTGGTTAGACTGGGTCTAGAACAAAGGAAGAAACTTACCAACTTACCTTTGAAAGCTTATCTTTAGATTCAGTCTTTGACTCTTTCTGATTCTCATAAAGATGCTATTTAACCCTTCAGTACTTATTTTGCTCACCAATCTAATGTAGCTAATCCATGTAGATACTGGAATAAGACAGACTGTATTGGAAATTGCAACCCACTTATTGTTCTAGCTATTCCACAGTTTAGTTTTCAAGTCTATGAAGTGGGGATAAAGTTATTTGGGAGGAAGATATGAAATAGCACATGAGAAATCCCTGACACAGTGGCTAGCATATGGTAGCACTTGAAAAAAGTTATATGTTTTATTATTGCATCTTAAATGATTGGTTCTAGTTCTTGGTCCCTTGTCTGACTTTGGGAAGATCCTCTGCTTTTAGCTTACCCTCTGATACCTCCCGTCATTACTGCCATCATCTGTACTTGGTTAACATTCTCACTCACTCCATTTCTGAGTCCATTTGAGATAAAGCAAATGCTTTTTGAAACAAACTGGAACCATCATTTCAGCTTTCTGTAAACCACTGTTTATGTTCTTATGGAGTTTGGTTTCTTTTTTTTTTTTTTTTTGCACATTTTGTTGCTGCACATTTAAAAGAGTGTAATAAAACCAGAAAAGGCAAAGAAGGCACATGTTTGAGGTCAATGATGGCAAAAGAAAAGTGGGCTGCCGGATCCCCTGCTCTGACTCAGAGTGGCCATTCTTAGGTTCCAGTGGTTCTAACTGGGTTTCTAATTTCACTCTTCCTGAACATGGGTTTTTCTTGTCTGACTCTCCTTAAGTCTTTTTCCCCCTCTCAATTAACCCTGCTTCTCTCCTCAGTCAAGTGATCACATTACACTGTCTTGTTCTTTGTGGGTACAAGGCTCCCTCTGTTTGTTTTGAGAAGCACAGCCCTCAGACTTCAAGGCCAAACAGCATTCTGGTTATTCTGGATCTGCTGTGTAATCTCTTTCTCCCCTCCCCTCCCTCTTGTCCAAATCCTTTCCTTGTCTCTTGGGTCTCTTGGATTCACCTTTTTTTTTAAACTTACACCTGTTTTTCTACTTTCCCCTCCTAGTATCTGGAATGTAAGTATTCTATTTAATGTGTAGCTCCCTACAGTTTGGAACACATTAATATTTATAGAATGCCTTTCCTAAGCTAAGTTTAAGGATCATAGCACATGTTTGTAAAAAGCAATATTAGAAGTAATTGGGACCAACCCTCTTGTTTTACAGATATGGATACTGAGATTCAGGATGATAGGTTCATTTGGCATATTGATTAGAGTAGGTTTCTGTAAAAGACCACAAAATATCAGTAGCCAAATACCATTCGTTTCTGTCTCACCAGTCCTGGGAGCTTGTTTAGTTCAGTAGGGTAATCTTTTTCTCTATACAGTCATTGAAGACCCAGACTAAAGTGAGCTATGTCATCCTGGAAATACTGATTTCAGGATCAGCCTGATGGTTACTGCCCCAGATATCTTGGAGGTGGCTTATATCAGTTGTTACATTGACTGCATTGGAGAGGACATTAGTCAAAAGGCACGTTTAACTAACCGCAAGAAACGTATTTTGGGAGATAATGGTTTCTGGTGCAATAATCGTAGGTCACATAGTAAATCGTCTACCCTACAGCACAGTGCTTGTATATAAACAGACATGGGGATAAAGAAGGGCTTCCCTGGTGGCTCATTGGTAAAGAATCTGCCGGCCAATGGAAGAGACGCAGGTTCGATCAGTGGGTCTGGAAGATCCCTTTGAGAAGTAAATGGCAACCCACTCTAGTATTCTTGCCTGGAAAATCCCATGGACAGAGGAACTTGGTGAGCTACAGTCCATGGGTTGCAAAGAGTTGGATACAGCTGAGCAACTAAACAACCACAACAAGGGATTAAAAAAAAATCCACATTTTAAGAAAAAGAATTTTTATGAAAAATAAATGGGAAATGTGGAAGGTGGAGAGTGTTCATTGCTAATAAGGGCTAAGAATCTAAAATAATATAATAATATTCCCTCAGTCCCCATCTTCAGTATCAGATGCTTCCACATACAAGCTTTCTTTGATCATCACAGAAACCCGGAGAGGTTGTCATCTTCATCTTGATTTTTACAATGAAAGAAAGTGAGACACAGACAACAGCAATATAACCTCTTTCCTGCGGTCATATATTTATTAACATTTCAAGCAAAGATTTGCATTCAGCGAGGTTGATTATAAAATCTAGACACATTTCACTAGTAAGACTGCCCGACTCTTTGCGATCCCATGGACTGTAGCCCACCAGGCTCCTCTGTCTATGGAATTTTCCAAGTGAGAATACTGGAGTGGGTAGCTATTCTCTTCTCCAGGGCATCTTCCTGACCCAGGCATCTAACCTGGGTCTCCTGCATTGCAGGTAGATTCCTTACCATCTAAGCCACCAGAGAAGCCCTCACTAGACTATCTTGCCTTTAATTAAAAAATTGACAAGCCATGAGAATCTGTGTACTGAGTATTAGCATCACACTTTTCTGATTTTATTTTACACAAACATTAAATAAAAAGTTTTGAAACACTGTGTATATGAAAACATCTTTATTCTGTTCTCACATTTCATTGATACTTTCGCAGTTAACAAATGATTGACTGCAAGGCAATTCTCCACTTATGTTTCAGGACAAAAGTGTTATTTCAGATACTTCTGTGGAGTGCAGTTTATTTGTCAGAGAAAGATGATAAAGAGAACCAGAATCCACATATGTTGGGATTCTCCCCAGCTAAAGTTTCCTAACCTTTCCCAGGCAAGGGAGATATTGTCAACACCATAGCCCAAAAGATCTATGAATTTGTATTAGCCTGCAGGTGCCAACCTACTACAATATATGAAGCCATGTCTTTATGATCAGTTACATAAAATGATTCAGCTCCAAGCAAGCATCCTGAGTTTTTATTATTTAATGCTATTTTCTACTGCAGAGTTGCATGGAAGCAGCATTCTAATCCCTTAGATTCTGAAATCAGGCCTCTTTCCTGCTTGTGGCCTCACTGGGCCTTATGACTCTCTCTCTACACTGCTGGGCCACTATTTACCCAAAATCCTGTTGCATGTATTCCCTGTCACACAGTCGCACTACATTATCTAGTGTTTCTTAAAGTTATAATTGTCCTGGTAGTAATGCAACGTCAGCATAAGTGATGTCATTCCTTTCCTGGTTAAGGCTTTTATGAGAAAACTATGCTTCCTTTATCTTTTCCTGTTTTGCCAGCTGAATGTAGATGAGAATGAGGATCTAGAGAATAGGAACCCTTAACATAAGAAAGGGTTTTCCCTTGTGACTCAGCTGATAAAGAATCTGCCTGCAATGCGGAAGACCTGGGTTCGATCCCTAGGATAGGAAGATCCCCTGGAGAAGGCAAAGGCTAACCCACTCCAGTATTCTTTTCTATAGAATTCCATGAACTGTATAGTCCATGGGTGGCAAAAAATTGTACACGACTGAGAGACTTTCACTAACATAGGAAAAAGGCTTAGTCCTTGAATTTCTAAATATGGAGGAAATGCCTGTTAACCAGACATTTTAGACTTTTTCCTGAGGGAAAAATAAGCTAATATATTTGAGTCATTTAATGTTTGGGGTCTAATTTATACAGCACTTCATGTTATCTTAACACAGGCCCATCCTGACTGGAGCAGGTCATGCTGAAGTCAGTAAGCAATAAAGCAGCCACCAATGATTTATTAATGGAAAAGGAAGAAAAGACAAAGTCTATTCCTAGAGAAAACATTTCTTTCTCTACATGAAGCAGGATGAAAAACAACAAACCAAAGAGATACTTCTGGCAAATATCTGCAATGCTATAGCTGCCTCATAGAAATAACTCTTAGAGACTTCCCTGGCAGTCCAGTAGTTAAGACTCTGCCTTCCAATGTAGGTGGTGTAGGTTTGATTCCTGGTCAAAGAACCAAAATCCACATGCTGCAGAAAATTAAAAACAAATAAATAAAAACCAGGGAATATTCACTATTTTAAAAAATAACTCTCTTAGTTAAGTTCTTCTGATTGCAAAAACATAGAAGCTACTAGAATTAATGTTAACATAAGGACTGTGGAATTATTACTATCTCACAAAAGGAGGAAACTTCCAGAAGGTAAAGAAAAAAGAAATAGGCATTAGGGGAACAAACATCAGAAAGTTAGAAAATGATTTTAGGAGGTTGATTAGGATTTCCACAAGAGAGGAAAATAAGGATATTAAATTCAGAATGAAATAATTCAAAAAAATTTTCTATGACATACATGTAGCAGCTATGCTATCTTAGTTTCTGATATTTTTCATAATAAAAACCTATCACAGGTTGGTAACAGCACTTTGCTTATTGCCAACTTTGTTTAAAGCCCAAAGCTGCAGGAGAAACCATGGGTTCAATGACGGCTGGTTAGCGTAACAAGAGGAAAAAAGTCTTTTTGATGTCTGGCATCGTCACTTAGGGCTTCCCTGGTGGCTCAGATGGTAAAGAATCTGCCTGCAATGCAGGAGGCCTGGGTTCGATCCCTGGGTTAGGAAGATCCCCTGGAGAAGGGAATGGTTACACACTCCAGTATTCTTGCCTGGAGAATCCTATGGACAGAGGAGCCTGGTGAGCTTCAATCCATGGGGTCGCAAAGCGCTGGACACAACTGAGAGACTAACACACACACACATTGTCACTTAGGTGTACTTGTGCAGAAGTATCACCCTGCACATCTGTTCACAGTTCACTGGCTAGAAGTAGTCACATAGCCTCACCCAAAGGCAAAGGAGCAAAGAAGTGTAAATTTCCAAAGTGTCCAGAAGGGCAGGAACAGCAAACAGTTCTTGAACAGCTCTGATGACATCTACAATTCATTCAAGGGAAAAGATACATTGAAGTAAAATACATATTTATATGCATCTAAACCCCTGTCTGTCTATCTACCATCATCATCTATTATATGTCAGGGACCCAAGGAACACCTGGCTATTCAATAGACACCTGTTTATTCAATATCTCCCAATTTTGTCTTTGATTTTCTGTGTATATTTGCTTACATCCAGAAGGCCATTGGTGATTTTAGATTTATCATCTGTAGAAAGAAGAAACATTGACTATAATCACCAGCTGCCTTCCTAACACCTTCTAAGAAAAACCCTGTGGTATGTTTCATTTAAGAGGTGATAAGATTTCTCAATCATGATCCAAACTGTCTTTAACAAGTTTCAACACAAACTATAAATAGCCAAGCAGTACCATCTGGTTCACATATTTTTGTGACAGTGATATATGAGGGAAAAAATTTACTTAAAGTTGGAACTTGAAGCTCTTATGAATTTTCCACTGTCCCTTAAGGTCTATGCTAACATATCTTCTGCTTCTGCCAGTCTTCGTAAACTGACCAGCATTATCTGTGACCAAATGATTTTCAATGTAAGATTTAGTTTCAAGAAATAAGTGAATTCTTACAATGGGGTCTAAATATCAGTCTTGCTGATACTTGCTATTTCCTTTCATTTGCTGTGATGACCTTTAGACTTTATGTTTACATGTGGAAATACAAAGTTCCTTCGTTTACAATCAAGTTGTCTGTCCAAGTGTTTCCCCTCCCAGTTTTATTGCAGTATAATTAACAAAATAGTAATATATTTAAAGTGTACAATGTGATGATTTAGTATCACCAACTCAATGGGCACGGGTTTGAGCAAACTGTGGGAGATAGTGGAGGACAGAGGAGTCTGGTGTGCTGCAGTCCATGGGGTCGCAGAGTCGGGCATGACTTAGCAACTGAACAACAACATATTAATAATTTGTGAAAGGATTTCTACAATCAAACCCACTTAATATATCCATCATCTCATACTGTTACCTATTGTGTGTGTGTGTGTGTGTGTTGTTTTTGGTGGGAATGCGTCATACGTTGTGTTAGTTGCTCAGTCATGCCCGACTCTTTGCGACCCCTTGGACTGCAGCCTACCAGGCTCCTCTGTTCATGGGATTTTCCAGGCAAGGATACTGGAGTGGATTGCCATTTCCTTCTCCAGGAGATCTTCCCAACCCAGGGATCAAACCCAGGTCTCCTGCACTGCAGGCAGATTCTTTACCAACTGAGCTACAAGCTGTACATTAAATGCTTAAAACTTAGGCATTTAAGGGTAAGTTTGCACATTTTTCACAAACTCTTCCCATTTGCCCTAGCCCCAAGCTATGGAAACCACTATTTTACTTTCTGATTTTTGTTTTTAGATTCTACATATACGTGATATCATACAGCATTTGTCTTTTTCTGTCTGGCTTATTTCACTTAGCATAATGCCCTCCATGTTCATTCATGGCAGAATTTCCTTCTTTTTAAAGGTTGAATAATATTCTGTTTTAAATTTTCTTCATTTATCTGCTTACAGGTATTTAGGTTGTTTCTACACCTTGTCTATTGTGAATAATGCTGCAATGAACACATGGAAGTACAGATATCTCTTTAAGGTAGTGATTTCCTTTCTTTTGAATATACACACAGAAGCAGGATTGCTAGATCATATGGTAGATCTATTTTGAATTTCTTGTGGAAACTCCATACCGTGTTCCATAGTGCTGTTGAGTTCCTTATATATTTTGCATATTAACTCCTTAACGGGATGTGTGATTTACAAATATTCTCTCCCATTCCAAACATTGGTTTTTCATTTTGCTGATGGATTCCTTTGCTGTGCAAAAGCTTTTTAATTTGATACAGTCCCACTTGTTTATTTTGTTTCATTGCTTTTGCTTTTGGTGTCAAATCCAAAAAAAAAAACACCCATTGCCAAGCAAAGTGTTTTATATAAATGCTGGTGGTGTAGGAACTAAAAATAAATTTTCTCATGTAAATTATGTTAAAATTTGGTGGTGAGGTTCCCAGATTTGATCATAGTATTTTTTTTTTCCTCCTCTTCCGTCGATTATTCATCTCCCTCCAAATCCTACTTTATCTTCTTTGCTAGCTTTGACTGCATGGAGAAGGATTTTCAAGTATCAGATAAAATGAGGTCAGGTTGGGGAGGAGTGAGAGACAGCCGTGTTTACACAGTGTTGGTGCTGAGCTGGAGGATGGCCTGGCAGCGGCAGTGGTGAAAAGGGTGTGTCTATTTGGATCAACCTTTCATAGGAGAGACTTCAAGTCTGGCTCCCACACACTGCAGGTTGTCTCTACAATGTCCTGGAACTTGGCACATAGCATTTCATTCTCATGCTATTTCTCTGCACTATTATATCTCTTCATCTAGATTCTACTCCCATTTTCACATCTCAACCTGTCTTATGTGTAGTAGCAGGAGACACTTCATGTGCTGGCTAAAGAATGACTTATTACTATGATGCATACTAGGGAGGTTTTTTTTTTATTTCTTACATTTAAATTGGATTTAGTTTGGGATTGCCTACTACATCTTGACAGTTCGACATTCTAAAGGAAGAGAAGGCAGCTACAGTAAAAAAATCTCTCTTCTATTGTTACCCTGCCAATAAATTGCCCTCTCTACAATTAACTAATACTGACCATCTTTGTGTGTGTGTGTGTGTGTGTATCCTTACAGAAATAGGCTATACAGATTCAACTAAATCCATATCTATTTATCTATCTGTCTTTCTATCTCTTTCTCACTTCCTCTTGTATGATACACTTTTTTTTTTTTTTTTTTGCAATGCCCTTTCACTTAGCATTGTACTTTGGAGATCTTTATTTTGTACTTTATTCCATAATGAGTTTCTTCAGTCATTTTTGGGACTGCTCAGCCCTCTCTTTTCCAGATATATAGGATCTATTTTACCACTATTCTCTTACTGGGCAGTTAGATTGTTGTCAATATTTTGCAATTACTAAAAATAACCACGTAATAACTTTTCACAGATATCTTTTAGAATGCTGCTGTGCTGTGTGCAGTTGTGTCTGACTCTGCAAGCCCTTGGACTGTAGCCTGCCAGGCTCCTCTGTCCATGGAATTTTCCACTGGGGTGGGTTGCCACTTCCTAGTCTAATCTTTTAGAATGTGTATAGACAAAACCTATATGGATAAATTTCAAGTTGTATTCAATATACATGCAAAGGGATCACATACACTATAAATACTAGAATTACGCGGCATAGATGTAATATAGGTTTCACCAGGGATAACTTAAACATGGAGAAGTAGTACAGTACACGCAGTCCCTGAAGTCTTACTGTTCCACAGCATGGGCTGGATATAGATGTTCTCAATGAATAGTGGCCGAAGTTTCCGCAGACAGGGGTCTGACTGGGGTAGTAGGCTGGACGCACCATGGAAGTACTCTAGGGGGCTATAGAGCCCTGCACTCACACCCTGAAGAATATCTCAGAGTAACGCTGAATGTGAGTGGGGAGAGTGGGCATCCCTTCCTTGTTTCCCATCTTAAAGGGGAAGTGTTTATCCTTTGATGATCAGGTATGAAAATTTTTCATAGTTTTGGGGGTTTGATTTTTTGTTTAAAGATGCCTTTGAATACACTGAGAAAATTTCTCTCTAGAGTTTGCTGAGAGTTTTAAAATTCATGAACTGATATTAAATTTTGTCAAATACTTTTTTGAAATAAACATAGCAAATTTCTCATTTAGTTAGTTAATGTGCTAATTAATTTTGAATATTAAGCTGATCTTGCTTTACATCCCAGTCATACATATTATCTTTTTCATAAATTAATGAGTTTTTTAATAAATATATTTTAAAAACATTATATGTCTATGTTTATGAGCAATATTGATCTCTAATTACCTTCTCTGTAGGATTCTTATAAAGTTTTAGTATCAAGGTTATGCTTTTATGCCATCATATGAACTGGAAAGCAGTTTTTCTCCCCCTATTTTGTTAGAGTCTGTGTAAACCTGGTATTATTTCTTCCTAAATGGTTGATATAATTCAGTGGTAAAGTCAGGGGGACTTGGAGGCCAATAATTACAAATTTATTTATTTAAAAAATGGTTTTTCAAAAAGTTTGTTCATCTAAGTTGTAAAATTTATTAACATAAAGGTATTTGTCATCTTTCTGCTTTTTGTTATCTTACTCACTCTTTTTTAAAATTTCTATACAATCTGTAGAATGCTGCCTTATTCCTTCCTTGTTGATATTCTTCATTTTTTTCTCTCTCCCTCTCTTCTTGTTCATTTTTTCACTTCTAGTTTATCAGTTATATTGATCTTTTCAAAGAACCAGCTTTTGGTTTCATTGATTTTTCTCTATTGTTTTCTGTTTCATTGATTTCTACTCTTTCTTAGTTCCTTACTTCTGCTTCATTTGTATTTTTATGTTTTGGAATGTATATTTGGAGCAGTTTCCTGGAAGTGGTGTTGGTTGAGTCAAAAGGTAAATGCATGTGCACTTTTATTAGATGTTGTCAAATTTCCCTCCCTAGTGGTTGTGATCTTCCGCAGTGCCACCATCGTCACTCATGTTTTCCTGTAGCTTCACTAATGGAGTGGGTTTCTCAAACTCTCTTGGCTCATCTGACGGGTGAGAGGTAGTAGTATCTCAGCGTAATTTTGATTTTCATTTTTCTTAAGTAATATATTTTTATACTTAAAAATTACCACTTTCTCAAAGGTCATTTTTCTTCTACATTTTTATAGAATGGGGAAATGTCTCTCATGTATACTAAAAGATAATTTTAAAAGAAAAAAAAGTTTTCTTCATCTGCCAATATCTTGGGGTTCTCATTTACACTGCAAAGAACAAATTATAAACCACTTTGCATAGTGTCCCAGCCCCAAAATGAGGGTTTGATTTACCATGTAATTTTTTTCTAGTTCATATTTCTGTTCTGAACAAGTTTTGGGGTTTGAGGTTATAAACAAAATAATTTGACTGTTTCCTTGTGGTTAAACAAATGCCATAAGTACATGTTAGAAAAAAAATCCCTTTTGAAGGAGAAAAAGCAGGGCAATAGTTTCCAAAAATGATCAGTATCTATTTGCCTGACAAACGTTTGATTCCATAATATAGAAACTCTTGTTCCTGTCATAATAAATGGTGTGCATATTTTTCCGGTCCACTGACTTTAGGTATTTGATAATATAGCCCCAAAAGTCTGGGAGGTTTTTCTCTTTGTATTCGTTCTCATGAGTTTGACTTGGAATGGATATTAAACCTTATTTCCTGTTGCGTTGTATTTTGCTCCTTTCCACTTGTTTATCTTTTTATTCCCAGTTTAACTTCTTACTCAAAGACTTTTGTGTTTTCTTTTTGCACTTTTTTAACCTATTGATTTTTACTCTTTCCTGATTTTTACTCTTTCCATCCACATCTTGCTTGGTTTATACTTTCTTGGCCATGCTACACCACGTGTGGGATCTTAGTTCCCCAGCTAGGAATTGAACCTGCTCCCCTTGCATTGGAAGTGCAACCACTGGACTGCCAGGGAAGTCTTTCATCCACACTTTGGTTCACACACTTCTGTCTAATTCTCATGTTAATCTACTCTTGCCATCATGTGCCAACTGACTATACAAAACAGCTCTCACTTGAGTCATGGTTTACACCTTTCAAATGGAACACATAACCCTTGAGAGGTCTCTTTACCTTTTTTGGTGGCATCCTTGGCCTGATAGAATTAACTTTTGTTACCTTACTTAACCTCCTAGGATCACTTGTACAGGGGTATCAAAAAATCTCATCCACCAGCAGGTTGTGTCTACTTTCTGGTCACACTATAACTCTCTGCATCTTTCCCTTTATTTCTTTCATCAGACATTTATGGTGCATGTATTAAATGCCAATCCTTGAAAGGTTACATAAATAAGGCAGAGTTTTTGCTCTGAAAGTGCCCATTATCTAGGTTTGATTGATTCAGTCACATCCCTGTAGGGCATGTGAAAATCTTTGCTGACTTTCTTCCCTCCTTGACATGGCTTTTTCCTACTTACCTTTTCATTTTATTGGCTACATTTTCCAGGAATTGTTTCTGACTTCCTTCTCCATTCTCAGAGTTGTTTGGTGCCCCTCCTGGAGGCTGCCATATCACACTGGACTTTCCCCATTTTATCTTGTTTTACCACAGTGTGTTGTAATTGGGTCCTTCTCTAGACTGGAAGCTTCTGTGAGGGCAGAAACAGGTCTCTATCATTAACTCTAAGTTTCCAGCGCCCAACAGAGTGTCAGCAGCCTAAGAGACACTCAGAAACGTTTTTCTGAATGAATGGCTATGCACACATCCATGTGTACTCAGCTGCTTCAGTCATGTCTGACTCTTTGCGACCCTACGGGCTGTAGCCCGCTAGACTCCTCTGTTCATGGGATTCTCCAGGCAAGAATACTAGAGTCGGTTACCATGTCCTTCTCCAGGGGATCTTCCCGACCCAGGGACTGAACCCGGATCTCGTGCATCTTCTGCATCGCAGGTGATTCTTTACTGCTGAGCCATCGGGGAAGCCATTATGCAAATACATATATATATGTATATATATATGAGTATAAACCATGTGCAGGTAAATAACGACTTAGTGACTAAACAGCAACAACAGAAGAGGTAAATAAAACAGAAAGAAAATACACCTCCAGTGCAAATGGAGTGAGCAAAGGCACCAGGGTAGAATTAAAGTATTTTAAAGTATTTTCCAAAGATTATTTCCCAGAAATGTTGCCTGTTCTAGTCTCAAATACCTTTGAAGTGTGTTTTTAAATAACTACCAGCCAAATTTGTTTAACTTCTTTTAGTAATGTTGCCTGTACTCATGAAATCCTAATGAGGGACTTTGACATTTACCAACAAGCACAATGCTAAGCTGAGTCTCATAAATGTTAATCAGTAATTCCAATGAGCTCAGTCACACTTGTGCCTTTAAACCCTAAGTGAATTGTTAATCCTCTGCCCAGAAACAGTCACCAGTTCAAAAACTAACACCTGAGGAGGGGGAGTAACACACGCTTGTTTATAGCAGGTTTCTGGTCCTGAATATTCATTGGAAGGACTGATGCTGAAGCTGAAACTCCAATACTTTGGCCACCTGATGTGAAGAGCTGACTCATTTGAAAAGACCTTGATGCTGGGAAAGATTGAAGGCAGGAGGAGAAGGGGACGACAGAGGATGAGATGGTTGGATGGCATCACCGATTCGATGGACATGAGCTTGAGTAAACTCTGGGAGTTGGTGATGGACAAGGAGGCCTGGCGTGCTACAATCCATGGGATCCCAAAGAGTTGGACCCAACTGAGCGACTGAACTGAACTGAGCAGCAGGTTTTAGTTTCTGACCATGTTTATCGTATCTGTATTAAAAAAAATTATTTTAGTGCATGTGTGTGTGTGTTTTACAATATTGACAAGACATTGGAAACAAAAGAGATGGCTAAAGATTTCCTAGTTTGCCAGTACACCAAGGATGGACCAATTTTAGTTCTTGTTTATAATATGTTTGGAAAACACCTTGGTTTCAGAGCCACATAGTGATATGTCTATTATCCCTTTAAAAATTTTCTTTTTCCGCCCTCTGTGTCATGAATAATTTCTATGCAAACTGTTTTGACTGAAGCTATTAGATAAAACTAACCTAAGAGTACATAAGCTGTGAAAAGATCAGCTCTGAACTGGGTGGAAGTCTCCAATTATAATGTAACAATACTATCATTTTATACACATGAGCCCAAGAAACCTAGAATATGAAGAAATGTGGCATCCAGAAATCCAATGATCATATATTAGAGTTTCATCTCTGTCCTTGTCTAGTTAACATTTATTCTCACAGGTCTATTCACATGGGTTGTAAAACTTCCCTTTTAATAACTAAATCCTTTTTTAAAAATTTGTAATAAAAACCTTCATTAAAGCATTTACTAGATACAGAAATTAAGGAGTATTTATATTTACAAATTCTAATTTTTAAAGCACCTACTGTAACCTGAAAATTCAACATTCAAAAAAACTAAGATCATGGCATCTGGTCCCATCACTTCATGGCAAATAGATGGGGAAACAGTGGAAGCAGTGAGAGATTTTATTTTCTTGGTTTTCAAAATCACTGTGGACAGTGACTGCAGCCATGAAATTAAAAGACACTTGCTCCTTGGAAGAAAAACTATGACAAACCTAGACAGCGTATTAAAAAGCAGAGACATCACTTTGCCGACAAAGGTCTGTCTAGTCAAAGCTATTGTTTTTCCAGTGGTCATGTACAGATGTGAAAGTGAAAGTCATTCAGTTGTGTCTGACTCCTTGGGACCTCATGGGCTGTACAGTCCATGGAAATCTCCAGGCCAGAATACTGGAGTGGGTAGCTTTTCCCTTCTCCAGGGGATCTTTCCAACCCAGGGATTGAACCCAGGTCTCCCACAATGCAGGCACATGTGAGAGCTAGACAATGAAAAAGGCTGAATGGCCAAAGAATTGATGCTTTAGAATATGGTGCTGGAGAAGACTCTTGAGATTCCCCTGGACTGCAAGGAGATGAAACCAGTCCATCGTAAACGAAATCAATCCTGAATATTCATTGGAAGGACTGATGCTGAAGCTGAAGCTCCAATACTTTGGCCACCTGATGCGAAGAACTGACTCATTGGAAAAGACCCTGATGCTGGGAAAGATTGAAGGTGGGAGGAGAAGGGGATGATAGAGGATGAGATGGTTGGATGGCATCACTGACCTAATGGATCTGAGTTTGAGCAAGCTCCGGGAGTTGGTGATGGACAGGGAAGCCTGGCGTGCTGCAGTCCATGGGGCTGCAAAGAGTCGGACATGACTGAGTGACTGAACAATAACAACAATAACCTTAAAGAGTCAGAAAACATTTACCTTTTAAATTTTATTTAGTCTACTTTCCTGAATTTTTGTGACGGTGGTGGTAATGATAAATAATATTAGTGAGAAGTTATGTTAATTTTAAACATAATTGAATGAAACACAAATGGCTACTAAACTTAAAATCAGAATTTTATTTGTTTGGACATTGTGATTAATCCCAGATGGGAGATTTTCTTTTCATAATCATGATAGAAAAGGTTCACAAAGCATGCTTAATAGAGGATGACATTGCATAAAACAGATTTAACTAAATGGAATTTAACTGCTTTAAAGCCTTCAGTAAATTTTGCCTGTTGTAGAAATGTCAAATCTCATCTGTTTCTCAGAGTGAAGGTTGGCTCAAATTTGTTAATTCTAAGGCTCATTAAGACACAGACCTGGAAGAAGTTTCAACTGAACACCTGACCATGTTTTATATTCCCACTTTCTTTCATCATTGGTACCCAAAAACTGCCCAGCTCTCCAACCCAACAGTGTTTGATACTCAACTGTCAAATGCCATCCCTCCGAGTACACCATTAATGCAACTGTTGACAAGACAAATCTGAGTTTATTGCTTATTATGTCTCACCTCCCTTGACAGAGCTCTGTCTATGTCTCCAAAAGGCAAAGTCAAGGTCCGATATTAACTGAGAATTTGAAGTTTGGGTTAAGGTGGGTCTTTCAATGTGGAGGCTTAGATTAGGATGGATGAAGATGATGACACAGCAATATGTTCATCATCTTTGAACTAGTTTGTATCTCTTTGTAAATTGCAGGTAACTAATGGACATGCAAATTCTGGGTCGTTTGGTTTAAAATTCAGTTGAGTTCCTTCCTGATGCTGGAGAAACTAGTTATCTGCCTGTATGTTAGACTGGATGCTGTCAAACTTGCACAAATTGTCAACCCTTATCATATTTGAAACTCTTGCTTCCTTCACTATCTGGCTACAGCCCTTCAACTAATGTTTTGAAATTTCCTCCCTCCCCCTGACTTGGCATCACTGACAACAGAAATCTGATGGCATGGCTCCTTATGGAGACTCTAGGTTGCCTGTTGGCCTTCTTCCAAGATTCTGAAGAAGCATTTTGAACTCAAGCTTGTTGCTATGCTTCGTTGCTCAGTCGTGTCCAACTCTTGGCGACCCATGGACTGTAATCTGCCAGGCTCCTATGTCCTTGGGAATTCTCCAGACAAGAATATTGGAGTGGGCTGCCATGTCCTCCTCCGGGGGATCTTTCCAACCCAGGGATCGAACCCAGGTCTCCCACATTGCAGGTGGATTCTTTACAGTCTCAGCCACCGGGGAAGCCCAAGAATACTGGAGTGGGAAGCCTATCTCTTCTCCAGGGGAACTGCCCAACCCAGGAATCAAACTGGAGTCTCCTGCATTGTAGGCTGATTCTTTACACGTTGAACTACCCAGTAAGCCCAAAGCCTGTTGACATGATACCAACCTTGAAGGGCTCACCAGCACAGAAGACCATACATGGGCTGGATTTCTCCCTGTCCAAGTCACTGGGCCACTAAGGAAGGTTAGTGAAATGTCTGGGCCATAATGTCTTTATGTGAGCAGTATTAAAAAGCAAAGGCATCACTTTGCCGACAAAGGTCCGTCTATCAAAGCTATGGTTTTTCCAGTAGTCATATATGGATGTGATAGTTGGATAATAAAGAAGGCTGAGTGCTGAATAATTGATGCTTTCAAACTATGATGCTGGAGAAGACTCTTGAGAGTCCCTTGGATAGCAAGGAGATCAAACCAGTCAATCCTAAAGGAAATCAACCCTGAATATTCATTGAAAGGACTGATGCTAAAGCTGAAGCTCCAATACTTTGGCCACCTGATGTGAAGAGCTGACTCATTGGAAAAGGCCTTAATGCTGGAAAGATTGAGAGCAAGAGGAGAAGGGGACGGCAGAGGATGAGATGGTTGGATGGCATCACTAATTCAATGGACATGAGTCTGAGCAAACTCAGGGAGATAGTAAAGGACGAGGAAGCCTGGTGTGCTGCAGTTCATGGGGTCACAAGAGTCGGACATGACTTAGCAGCTACACAACGAACAACAACCAAGACTAGACAACACCACCAAGAGTACTGATGTCTTAACTTCAATGAGCAGTATTGTGTGATATAAAGATTTCCATCCACCAACATTTGGATCCCACTGGACCAAACGTTATCAGGGTTTTGCTCCTGTCTCTTCACTTTAACCTAAACTTTTATATTAGCATTTCTATTTTCATTTAGACATCCCTCTCTTTGCATGAGTGATCTCCAGAACTCTAAAACAATTGACCCCTGCCACTGCCTCTTGACAGATAATTCAATTCATTCTGTAGATACAACTACAACAAGATTTCCCATCAGGGTGTTTCTTAGAGCCTGGTTCACTCCACTCAGGAGATCACGGTCACCTTTGAGTTGTTCAACAATGAAAGGAGTTCATTCGTCTTGAACTAAATGGGAGAGGGGCCTGGCAATGTTGAACTGTGTATGAACCTTGGGCTTTCAGAAAACAGTGATAGTTGAGAAACCTGTCCAAATTTTGGTCTTTGGAAATCCCTCACCATTTTATGTTCTGAAAATCAGATTACCAAAAAGAGCCATCCTCCTGCATCTGACTTAGCTGAGATTTGCTGTCCACTCTCCCTCATGACTCCCATATAACAAAGCCAAACACAGACTTTTTCCTTTTTGCTTGAAACTGCTGACAAAACCAGACACAAACCCTTCCCCTTTTGCCTTTAGCCAACATCCTGCTCTTTGTTTCAGGAGCAATTAGCTAAGATTAGAACTGTTCCTTCTCCTGAAAGGAGTTGGACACAGAGACAAAATCGTCTTAGCTGTTGGGTTCCTTTTGCCCTATGCTCAGGATCCAGGGGAACTCCCTGTGTGTGGGGGGGCAGTGGGTACTGGTTGGGGATGCATTCTCTTTCCTTTTTTCTTTCCAGACAAGTAAGAGAAATGGAGGGGAAAAGCTATCAGCTTATAGAACCATCAGATAAGACTATGAGAGCTACTAGTACTGTTTGCATAATCTCTAAATTAGAGATATGGAAAGCAGGAAATTATAAGTTTTAAAGACTTTTACATTGCTGTAATGGGGCTTCCCTGATGGCTCAATAGCAAAGAATCTGTCTGCCATTACAGGAGACCCAGGTTCGATCCCTGGCTCAGTAAGATTCCCTGTAGAAGTAAATGGCAACCCACTCCAGTATTCTTGCCTGGGAAATCCCATGAACAGAGGAGTTTGCTGGGCTATAGTCCATGGGGTTGCAAAGAGTTGACATGACTGAGTGACTAAATAACAACAACAACATGTTTCTGTTATAGTGAATCTAACCACTGAGCAAATAAAGACTGTTACATTGTTTTAAAATACCATCAATTCAGTGCTTACCTGCCCATTTTAAATAACATCCTATCACTCTGAGTAGGGGAGTTGTGAGAAGTGAGAAAATCATATTGGTTGAAGATCTAGTAAGCGTTGGCCTGGGCTAGACATCTAAATTTTCTTAATCCATGTAAGGATTTATGTAAGATCTGTATTATCCCCATTTTAGGGACAAGGAACTGAGGTTCAGTGGTGTTAACAGTCCACTCAGGGTCACACACCTATTAACTGTGACAGCTTCATACTTTCTCAATATCTGATATGACTGCAGAGTTAATTCTTCAGAAATTAGTAAATAACCTATACATTTAGAACTCTCTCCTTAAGACAAACACACATATGTGTGTTCTACCAGTGATACGGGAGGCAGAGGGGCAGGGCACAACATTTAAAAGAATGACATAGGTATTTTCAGCTGTATGACATAAACTAGTTAGTACCAGCTAGGCCCACGATGGCAGAAGATTCCACTTCCAGTAGACCTTGAGGCTCATTATATGCTCATTGAAATATACTAGCAAATACTAAACAACTCACCCAGAGGTGTCATGACAATTCCTAAACTGACCATAAAAGGCCAAAAAGTGGGCCGTGGCCCAATTTCTGGAAATCCCTGCCCCTTTCCTATTGATAACTAAAATAAGTTTTAGTTACTTGATCTATTTGATCAGAAAATATCTTCTTCCAGGGAAGCTCTGTGCAAAATAGATGCGTGCTCAGTCACTTCAATTCTGTCTGACTCTTTGAGACCCTAGGAACTGTAGCCCGCCAGGCTCCTCTGTCCATGGGATTCTCTAGGCAAGAGTACTGGGGAGGGTTGTCATGCCCTCCTCCAGGGGATCTTCTCTACCCAGGGTCTTACGTCCACTGCTACTGCATTGGTAGGTGAATTCTATACCACTAGCGCAACCTGGGAAGCCCAGCAGCAGGTGTCAACAAATAAGAGTGTCCTTGTGCCAAAAGAATTTGGGTTCAAGGCACTGCAAAATGCCATAGGGCCAACTATGTGAGATCCTTGTCTTGAACACCCTTCTGGGCTTGACTGTACAAGTCTGTCTCTGAATTTCTTCCTCCTGTTTCCACTTTTCAGTTGATCTTTGTACCTATACCTAGCAGAGTCCAAGCCAGTCCTGCAAACATTTAGTCCTTCATACTCATTATCTCCATTATCTCCACACCGATACTTTAATTAAATAATAAAAGAAAGAAACTCTCCTAAAGACTAGTGGAAATTATATACTGACAAGCTCCTACTGTTTAATGGAGGGTCAGAAGTCTGGAAATTAGAAACTGCTTTCCAACATCAGCAAAGGGAAGGATTCTACTCTGTTTGAGGCCATAATTTTCCAACCCACTTCATGGCTTGCTTTGTTCAATAAATCTTAGACCAGATAAACTATACTGTGATGATTCCCGATTATGAGAGCTGGGTTATGTGACCATTCTCTTGTTGATCTGACTTCAGATATGGTTCTTTTCCTTCCATCAGCCATTATTTCTAATTTTCTCGTAGACATGTATACATTCTGAAAAAATAAGCTGTTAAGGTACTATAAATGCAACCTTAGCAGCTTAGAAGAATGATACCAAGTAGAGTAATCATCATAAATGATTCACAATCAAAGAAGAAAAACCAGTACCATAAAAAATGGCAACGTTTAGGTAAAAAATTATAGTTACCAATGGAATTTTATGATTTTTAAAAAACACTTACAGAAAAGAATGTGCTTAGGTATACATAAAAATATAGAATGTTCAAAAGAAATTAATTTTTTTTTTTTCAGAAATAGACTATTTTACAATTTAAGGAAATGCTGAAATAAAGAAATATTTATTAAGGGAGCTTGTGTCTGGTACTCTATTTAAGAGGCTCGTGGCGCCATCTAGTGAAATATGTGAGCAATAACACCAATATCTGACATGTACATTCTGGAGGCCTTAATTCAGTCGCTCAGTCGTGTCCGACCCTTTGCGACCCCATGGACTGCAGCACCCTAGGCTTCCCTGTCCTTCACCAACTCCCAGAGCTTGCTCAAACTCATACCATCGAGCCGGTGATGGCATCCAACCATTTGCAGAAAAGAATAGCGTAACCTCTACTTGCACTACAAAGTGTCTGAGACGCAAAAAGAGTCAATAACTTTGATATATATTTAACATCACTTGAATAATAAAAGATTTAGATCTCACTGAACACTTCAGTTGTACTTTTATCCTTGAAATATTTTTCAACCTCTGGTACAATTTTCTCTTCAAATACATTTTGTGTACATATCTCACTGAAATTAATGGACGGCTAGAATACATATTTGAGATTAAAAATTGAACCGGAATGCATGTTGTAACATGGAAATTAGGAAGAAACCATTTTATTTAACTCTTTAGGAGGATCATATTGCAATACTTTCTTACAGAAAAAAAGATAAGATGCTTTCTTTTAAACAAATCCTTGATATGTGTAAAAGATATTTCTATTAGAGCACAGGCACATTAAAAAGGAAGACAAAGTTGACTTTGAGAAAAATATATCAGGGTCTGAGAAGAGGTTCTGAATGTAAAACTATTACTGCTTTCATTTCTAATACCACAAAGTCCTTTTCTCAAAGAGTTATTGAAAGACAATATATAAATTTTGTTGTTGCTGTTAGTCACTAAGTCATGTTTGGCTCTTTTGTAATCCCATGGACAAAACCCCAGGAACCCACCAGGTTCCTCTGTCCAAGGCATTTCCCAGGCGAGAATACTTAAGTGGGTAGCCATTCCCTTCTCCAGGGGATCTTCCTGACCCAGGGATCGAACCTGTATCTCCTGCATTGGCAGGTGAAATCTTTACCACTGAGCCACCAATATCTAAATTTGGAAGCCCCAATCTCTAAATTTACTTAAGAGAAAAATATGTAGAAGTATAAAATTTCTTCGGTTCCTTCTTAGTTAAGTTCTGTCATAAACCAGGGTCAACATATAAGTGACCCTGACCTGTTGGAACAGCAGGGAATTGTCTGAGCATCAGAGTTCCTGCCTCTGTTTCATCTCCCTGAGTATGCTGCCAAGGGAAGTGCTGGCTTATGCATCAAGGCGTTGATTGATGGTTTACTATTTTAGCACAAATACAGCAATTTTTTTCGGATTAAAATTTGATCACATAGGGACATTATGACAACAGCTATACTGTAAATTTAGATATCTTTCTCCCTTTTTAGAGTATCTGTGAGTGAAATAAAGTGATTTGTGAATTGGGTAAAGCAATCCATTAGAGACAGAGATTTATAATCCAACTTTATCTCAGTCTAAACCATTGCAATGCTCAAGGATTATAAAAACTAACAAAAACAAACAAATGAAACTTCCAAAGAAAAACAAACAAAAAACTACAGGTTTAGAGATCAGAATAATTATTCTACATGTGTGTTTAAATCAAACTATAACATAAAATTATAACTCAGCTTCCTTTTATAGTTTATAAAATGTTTAATTTAAAGCAATCAGGGCAAATAGCTCTTTGGAAAAGTTCTGTCATTTTGTAACCATATCATTTAAGAGTAGGTCTAGGTCTTACCTATTTGTAAAATTTCAGAGACCTTTGAAGAGCGTCTTTGTCATTTTCAAGTCTGATGTTGATCATTTTTCTACTGGGTAGGATGTTGCATTCCAAAATTAGAAGTGAGTTAGCAAAATAAAAATATTCCAGAATTATCTACTGATTGGTAAAATTTTATTGCAAAGTGAAAATAATATATAAGACCTTACATGAGAATAGATCTGAAACAAGAGGTGCTGTGTGTTCATGGTGGAAATCACAAGAGAATACAGGGAAGAATGTGGAGGAGTCAGGATAAATGTTACCTGACTACCTTCTCCAGGTTTATATTATGTAAGTACTAAACTGAGTGAACTGGATTTGTGCCCTTCAATTGGGACCTTTCATAATGCATGGTTGGCTAGAATCATATTCATATTTATCTTTATAACAATGACAGTATAAATACAATTTGCATTGCAGGCTTAAAAAGTTGATGATCATGAAATAGTAATATAACAAGGCTTTATTTGGTAAACATTTACTCTCACTTTTCTGACAGCATGTCAGACACGAAACAATTGTTAGCACAAATACCAAACACTGTAGAATCCACAGTCAGGACCAGCTACATAATTTGTGATGCTCAGTGGCAACAGGAAATAGTGGGTCCCTTTGTTCAAAAATCATTATGAATTTCAAGATGGCAACAAGAGATTATTAAACCAAGTGTAGAGCCCTCTGAGGGCTTCCCTGTTGGCTCAGCAGGTAAAGAATCTTCCTGCAATGCAGGAGACACAGGGATGCATGTTCTACCCCTGGGTTGGAAACATGCCCTAGAGTAGGAAATGGCAACCCACTCAAGTACCCTTGCCTGGAAAATTCCATGGACAGAGGAGCCTGGCAGGATACAGTCCATGGGGTTGTGAGGATTTGAATACGACAGAGCAAGCAAACATCAAGAGCCCTCTGAGGGCTGGATCCCTATAACGCCCAAGTTCAGCCCAAGCGTGGTCTGCTGTGGGGGTGAGCCCCTCAAGGTTGCTATCATGGCAACAACCTTTTGCTTGTAGTGCTCTTTCAGATCCCGGGGGAAAGGCCAGCAACAAGGCAACCCACAGTCACCACAATCTATGCAGCAATATATATATATATATATTTATATATATATATATTTTTTTTTTCTTTGTAAGATGTCCCTTTCCTGGTCTTCTGGCTAGTGAGAACAGGTTTCAGGGGTTTTTTTTGTTAGTTAGTTTTTTTTTGTTTTTTGTTTTGTTTTTTTTGCTTTGTCTGCATTCATTGGCATTTCCAGGTAACCATCTTCATTGCTCTACCCTTGGGGATAGATGAGACAAAATCTTCAAAACCAGAAAATAGGAAATCCCCAGGACTGTATCATCAAATGGTTCTTTGGGTCCCGAGGTTCCGATCTGGTCTGGCTTCTCTCAGCCTTCCAGTTATGTTTGTCTTGTGTATCATGTCCAGGGGTCTTAGTTGTATGTAGCAGGAGGAATAGGAAAGAGTATGTGTACTTCATCTTCCCAGAAGGGAAAGTCCCTCACTTGCTTCTTAAAAGTCCTGTTTAAAGGAAGGTACTTTGTTGAAAGTGGGACCTTTTTTACAGGAAAGAGTCACTAAATATTTCTCCTTTTCCTTTGTAAAGCAAATGATGACCCCTTTGTTATAGTTCATGTGTAATCTTTAAAGACGAAAAATAGGAAATTAATCTGCCATGGAAGAAAGTGAGTTTTCACTTAAATTTGCTTATAGTTTGTTTGTTTGTTTTTTTTGAGGGTCTAACTTTGAGACATCAATATAGTTTGGGGTTTAAATCAATAACGTACAACCACTGTGTAGAGCCATGAATTGGTTTCTGTCCCCATCAGAGTAAGAACTGTATTATATAACAGGGACATCCAAGGAGTCACATTCTGAAGACATGAAACATGAAGATTTTGTTTTCCTGACGTGGTGCAGTGACACGAACCTCGTGAGAGGCTGTCCTTAAGCATTCTGAAAGCCGTGCCTAACATCTGGTGGAACTCAGAAACTTGCAGGGACAGTTATATGTGCCAAGTAATCAAGAATCAATTATCACCTTGTCAACTAAGTAAAAATGACTTGAATGCCCTAAATTCACTCACTCCCAAGGGTTCTCTAGAACATTAACCAAAACCTCAGTTTCATAAAATATAACTACCTCTTCAGTAAGCATAATAGTTACCCTGAGTCATATGATCATTTTGACTATGTTGAAAATAAGAAGCTTTTTCATTATGCAGTGACTTTCAGGTTTTGTTTTATCTTTTGAACAACAACAAAAAAATTAAATGGTTTTTTTAACCAATTCTTGGAGCTTCCCAGGTGGTGCTAGTGGCCAGTGCAGGAGACATAAGAGATGTCGGTTTGATCCTTGAGTGGGGATCAAGATTTCTTGATTTCTTTCTTGTGTAGCAAAGAAAGATTTCTACACAAGAAAGCAAAGAATGAATATACAGAAACAATCAGAACATTATCACTATTAATATAAGACAGTACTTATTTATAACCAATTGTTTTTTAAAAGAATGGGACAGGCTCCTAAGTTTATTAACTGAAGGACAAAAGGAAGAAAGGAAGATATGTATTTGAAATATTTTTCCAACATGTTCCTATGATTTGTTCCTCTTCATCATTTGGATTATCAAATACTCTAAGAGTCTATTCATTACTTTTCTTGTAAATGCATCTCTTTTTCTTAATGCATTATTGCTTTTGGTATAATTTGTTTATCTTTGGTTACAATTCACTTTCCAATGACAAGTTAATTCCTCTTGATTTCACTACTCATCTTTATGGCCTTTGTTTAATTTTTTATTAATCTAAAATGTTCTCATTTATTTAATGAATAAATTTAAAGATGTACAAGGGAGTTACCTCTGATATAAGAAAATTGGGAATCTGTCATTTATACCTTGTTTTCCTACAACATTCCAATACTCGTTTTCAAATTGCAGTTGAAATGGCATATTCCCAACTCAACCTCTGCTTACCTGAACCTAAAAAATGCCACAGCCACTCGAGTATCCTGAGCAGGAAGGGAGGGTGGTAGAGAGGAGGTCAGAGAAAAAAGATACGGTCCTATCAAACTTAAGTGGCAGTTCAAGCATTTCACTTTGGCAAATTTTACATCCATCCATGGGATCACATTGCTAAAGCCATCTCGCCTCGGCGTGGGTCATACTTTATGGAAATAAGTGAATTGGGGAGTCTGAGGGTGCTTCAAAGCTAAGGAAGGCAGCTCCCAGGTGTCACCCTCCAGGAAAACTTATCTAGAGGAACCTGTTAGGTTCTAGGAATGTCTTCTCTGGCAGCACACACACAGTGGAATATTACTGAGTCATAAAAAGAATGAAATAATGCCATTTGCAGCAACATGGATGGACCTAGATTATCATACTAAGTGAAGTAAGTCAGACAGAGAAAGACATATTATATGATATCACTTATATTAATATGCAGAATCTAGAAAATAATAGAAATGAACTTATCTACAAAACAAAAACAGACTCACAGACCTAGAAAATAAATTTATGGTTACCAAAAGGGAAAGAGGGGGAAGCATAAATTAGGACTTTGAAACTAACAGGTATATACTACTATATACAAAGTAGATAAACAACATGGATTTACTGTATAGCATAAGGAACTATGGGCTTCCCAGGTGGCTCAGTGGTAAAGAATCCTCCTGCCAATGAGGAGACTCGAGTTTGAGCCCTGGGTCAGGAAGATCCCCTGGAGAAGGAAATGGCAACCCACTCCAGTATTCTTGCCTGGAAAATCCCAGGGACAGTGTAGCCTATCAGGCTACAGTCCATGGGGTGGCAAAGAGCTGGACACAAGTTAGTGACAATACAATAATAATAACAATAATAAGCAACTATATTTGATATTTTGTACAACCTATAATGGAAAAGAATCTGCAAAAATTTATGTATATATCTAAATCACTTTGCTGTTCACCCGAAACTAACACAATCTTGTAAATCCAATATATTTCAGTAAAAACATGTTTGTTTTCTCAAGGCTAAGCAGGGTGGGTTTTTTTTTTTTATACTTGTGTATTTATTGAAGGAATTTTCAAATAAAAGCCATGCTTTGCACAACCTTGGGGAAACAGGGAGACCATGTACTATTCAATCTATTCAATTTTGGAAAAACTTATTAATTCTTTTATAGTTAATGTTTCTTGTAGGTACTTTTATTACCCCATATTAAGAGGGTAAAGGGGAATCAGAGAAGTTAAGTAATACACTAGTAAGAAGCAGATTTAAGATTTGAACTTCAGCAGCTGTGTGATTTCTGAACGTGAGAATTTTTTTCATTCCTATGGTATCTGGTGGAAGACATACTTAGCAGAGGAAGCAGTATGAAAAATATGGAACTGAAGAGTGATTTCCAAGCTCTCCAGGTATTTCTTCAGGACCAAAGCTTAGGCTGTATGTAGAAATATGGGATTGGACTCTGAAAGAAAGGATTAGAGGGGAAAGGTGGATACGGAGGGCCTCATAATTGGTGCTTTAGGCAAAGAGCAGTCATTGAGAGCCTTTCAACATAAGTAACACACTCAGGTTTGAATTTTCAGAATAATAGTCTCCCCTGAACTCTCTAGTAGCTCAATGATTGATTCAAGGATATAAACTGAATAGAATTTTTCAGTGATGCAATGGATGATGGACATAAACTAAGCCATTAGGAGTGGTTATAGAGAACTTGGGGAAATTTGAGGAGTGTTGAGTGAAAATGCATGAGACTTGATGCTGAATGACTCTGGCGGGAGTGGGATGAGGAAAAAGGAGAAACCAAGAATGTCTCCAAAGTTTTCTGTTTGGGTAGCTTGGAGGTTGGTTGGTGAGGTGATGTGATGGTGATTTCCTAGAATAGGAATATGGAGAAGGGGCAGGTATGGGAGAAAAAAGTGAGTTTGAAATATCTTGTATGTATTGTAGGTGTCTATGGACACCTTCCACAGAAGGTGGAAATGTCCAAGAGGCACTTGGCTACATGACTAACCTCAGTGAAATCTATCCTAGGGGTGTATACGTCCACCTGGACCTCATCCGAGACCAGCGATATCCAGTGCTGGGGATGGGCTCATATGTTTCCTATGGCGTCAGTCTTCTACTGAACAACTTTAGATATATTAAGGAATGTCTAAATATGAAAGCTTGGTCTTCCCCAGTGGCTCAACAGTAAAGAACTCAACTGCCACTGTAAGACCCATGGGTTCAATCCCGGGGCTGGGAAGATCCCCTGGAGTAGGAAATGGCAACTCACTCCAGTATTCTTGCCTGGGAAATCCCATGGAAAGAGGAACCTGGCAGGCTACAGTCCATGGGGTCGCAAAGTGTTGGACACAACTTAGTGACTAAACAACAAACAGCAACGAAGAGAAAAGAAGTAGTATACAGGGAAGGCTAATAATGATTGGAAGCTATCAAGAACTAATTAAATTTTAATATTTTCAGTTTAAAATATTATATCAGAACTTAATGTTTTATTTTGTTCATGTTTATTTTCTGTTAAATCCTACTAGTGAAGTGAAGAGAATGAAAGTTGCTCAGTCTTTTGCAACCCCACGGACTATACAGTCCATGGAATTCTCCAGGCCAGAATACTGGAGTGGGTAGCCTTTCCTTTCTCCAGGGGATCTTCCTGACCCAGGAATCAAACCGGGGTCTCCTGCATTGCAGATGGGTTCTTTACCAACTGAGCTATCAAGGAAGCATGTTAAAGTGGTTGAAGTATATTTTGGGAATAATTTTCTAGAGACAATGTGACCTCCCAAAGAAAATAACCTCCTTCATTCTATAGGAAGTAGTCCCTATACAAGTAGTCCCTACTATGGTAGAGCTGAAAAATTCTGTGATTGGTGTCAAGAGATTTGGCTCTGCTAATTCTTGTTTTGGTCAAATTACTTGACTGCTTTGGAGTTCGGTTTGATAAATATATTGAGTAGCTACTGAGTACATGGCGCTTTCCCAGTAGTGTAGGGAATCCTGAGATATATGCAGTGCTAGATATCTCTTCTAGAGATGGAAATCACTTGAGCACAATCATATGACAAAGCTTCACTAGATAAATGCAAAAGAAAAGAGAATTGCAGAGTGTTATGCAACTTCAAAGAAGAGAGAAAAACTACTCTATGGGGAGATCAGAAAAATAAAAAAAAAGCAGATGGCAAGAGAAGGGAGTATTTATTGAGTACATACTCTGTACTACTTTTTTTTTTTTTCCTAAATAACATACTAGAATTTTAGAACATTCCATCTTTGAGTGACCTAATTCCAAGTTCCCCTTCCTACTTTACTCTTGTGAATGCACACATGCATGTTAAGTCACTTCAGTCTTTTCGGACTCTGTGTGACCCTATGAACTGTGGCCATCAGGCTCCTCTGTCCATGGGATTCTCCAGGCAGGAGTGCCAGAGTGGGCTGCCATGCCCTCCTCCAGGGGTTCCTGTTAATAACATTCCCTAATCAAACCACCCTCCTTATCAAGAGGACAAGGTGCCCTTCCTATTTGTTTCTGGGATTTCAGTAGGGATTTCAGTTCTCTGCCAGCCCACAGAAGTATCCAAGCAAGTCAACCACATCCTCCCAGCAGAGCTCAGGGACATAACACTGTCTTAATGCTACAGAGCCTGCCTCCCACCACATCTGCTGGTTCACTCTCTTCCTGAATGCAACCTTGACCCTGTGTGGTTGCAGTATTCTGCTCCCCCAGGCTGTCAGAACACATAACAAACTGCCCTTGACCTCACTGTGTCCAGTGCTGGCTGTTATATATTCAGCCCTCCCATAACCGTCAGGTGGGAGTCCCTGCCTTGCCAGGAGGATAATTAAGATGCAGTTAAAAAGGTCATCAGGGGACTTCCCTGGCGATCCAGGAGCTAAAACTCAGCTCCCAGTTCAGGGGCTGCTGCTCCTGCTTAGTTGCTTGTCATGTCCGACTCGGTGGGGCCCTGTGGATTGCAGCCCGCCAGGCTCCTCTGTCCCTGGGATTCTCTAGGCAACAGTACCGGCGTGGGTTGCCATGCCCTCCTCCCAGAGGATCTTACTGACCCAGGGATCGAACCCGAGTCTCTTACATTGCAAGCAGAGTCTTTATTGGTGAGCAACTTGGGAAGCTCCTCAATGCGGGGGTAGCAGGGTTCAATTCCTGATCAGGGAACTAGATCCCACATGTTGCAGCTAAGAGTTACCCTGCCACAACTAAAGATCCTGCATGTTACAATGAAGACCTAGTGCAGCCAAATAAATAGATAGATATTTTTTAAAAGGCCATTGGTAATTAAAATTAATAGATACTCTATTTGATAATTAGCAATCATTTAAAATTTTCTTAGAATCTCCTTAATTAAAACACAAACACAATCAAAAAACAAAGAATGAACACTTCAGATATGCAAAAAATTCCATAATTCTGGTCTGTGCCTACCTTTTCAATATATTTTCCACAATTGGAGTCTAGTCCATATCTATTCTAAACCATTTATGGTTGACCCTTGAACAACATGGGGATTGGGGCTCTGAGCTTCTAGTAGCTGAAAATCTGCATATAACTTTTGACTCCCTCCAAACTTAACTACTAACAGACTCCTGTTGACTGGAACATGGACAGTCTATTAACACTTATTTTGTATCTATAAGTATTATACACTATTCTTACAATGAAGTAAGTAAGAGAAAAGAAAACATTGCTAAGAAAATAATAGGGAAAAGAAAATACATTCACAGTACTGAATTGTATTAATATTTATTGACACTGTATGTTCATGTCATCTATTTATAAGATGAATCGTCTGTCAGTACCTATGTAAATGTCACATATGATACAAAATATGTAGATATTATATGTATTACTAATACAAGACATCAATAATGAAAACTGTGAAAATGAAACTCATATATCTTTGCAGGTATAACAATTCATGCATTGATAACAAAAAAGCAGCAGGATGATTGCTAATGGGAGCCTAGAGTAATCAACACAATTGCCTCAGGGTAGCCTAGCCTACATACTAATAAATGAATTTTTGTAAAATTTTCATGGCATACAGTATTGCAGTCATATTCATAATACAGTATTGGCAGCATTGTAGTATTTCTTAAAAAACCACTTACCTGTCTTGACAGGGTGATACACAGTTTCTCCAATTATGAGTGAGGCATACCATGCAGTAATGTAATTCTTTGAAAGTAAAATTACAAAACAGTAAGAAAACCAACACATTATTAATCTTATATGAAATATCACTAACTTAAGCCTATGTAAAACTCAACCAGTATCTATCTATCTATCTATCTATCTATATGTATTGCATTCATGGAATATTTTTTCTTTTGTCTTTTTTAATATTTCCAGACTACCAATTTCATCTGTGAATTTTTTCAAATTGTCTCAAATCTCCAAAATTTTTTTTCCAATATATGTTTTGAAAAATAGTCACATGAAAGTAGGGGTCTTCCCTGGGTCCAATGATGAAGGATCTGCCTGCTAGTGCAGGTGACATGGGTTGAATCCCTGCTCCAGATCCCACATGCTGTAGAGGGCAATGAAGCCCATATGCCAAGACTACTGAGCCCACACTCTCCACAGCAAAGGAAGCCACAACAATGAGAGGCCTGTGCATTGCAGCTAGAGAGTAGCCCCTGCTTGCTCCAACTAGAGAAAGCCCACACATAGCAAGGAAGACCTAGCACAGCCAAAGAATAAATAAATCAATAAAATAAAAACAATTTACATAAAAGTGGACCCATGCAGTTCAAACATGTGCTGTTTAAGGGTCAACTGTACGTTTTTTAAAACCCTCTATGTTTTGCTGTATATGCATGCTTTTATTCTTTGTTGTTTCCTCTGTCTGGTAAAATGTTTCCTCTCTGGTTCAACTCTTTAAAAAATTTAAAAAACTCTACAAGTCTTCCATAATGACACTCTCCTATATACCCCTCTGAGAAGCTATGTTTATGTACCATTAAAACACATATTACTCTGTAACACAATCACTTCTTTATATGCTTTTCTATTTTATTAGCTATAACTGGCTTGAGGACAGGGTTGCTTATTTTGTCATTAAAGTATATGCTTCTTAGAACTTACTGTACATAATGGCTATCACCCAAAAACAGTGTTTCAAGACTCTAGCCCAATAAATGCCATTGAATGACTGAATGGTCGCTGTTGTTGTTCAACCCCTGAGTCATGACTGGCTCTTTGTGACCCCATGAACTGCAGCACACCAGGCTTCCCTGTCCTTCACTATCTCTCAGAGTTTGCTCAGATTCATGTTCACTGAGTCAGTAATGCTCTCTAACCATCTCATCCCCTGCTGGCCCCTTCTTCCGCCTTCAATCTTTCCCAGTATCAGGATCTTTTACAATGAATCGGCTCTTCACATCAGATGGCCTAAGTGTTGGAGCCTCAGCTTTAGCATCAGTCATTCCAATGAATATTCAGGGTTGACTACCTTTAGGATTGCCTTGTTTGATCTCCTTGCTGTCCAAGGGACTCTCAAGAGTCTTCTCCAGCACCACCACAGTTTAAAAGCATTGATTCTGTGATGCTCAGCCTTCTTTATGGTCCAGCTCTCACACCTGTACATGACTATATGGATCTTTGTCAGCAAAGTGATGTTTCTGCTTTTTAATATGCTATCTAGGTTTGTTATCCCTGGAGGAGGCCATGACAATCCACTCCAGTATTATTGCCTGGAGAATCCCATGGAGAGAGAAGCCTCACAGGCGTCTGTGGGGCCACACAGAGTCGGACACGACCGAAGCGACTTAGCACACATGCACATTCAGTTTGTTATAGCTTTCCTTCCAAGAAGGAGGCATCTTTTAATCTCATGGCTGCAGTCAACATCTGCATTGTATAACTGTGTCCAGCCAACATGGATTTGTAGCCACAAAACTCACTGTGCAAAGAAATAACTTGATTTCCATTTCTCTTTCTCCCCTTAAACCTTCTAATGCTCTGAGTAATGCGAGGCTAAAGTATCACCCCTTGGTGAGAGTCCCTTGGACTGCAAGGAGATCCAACCAGTCCATCCTAAAGGAAATCAGTCCTGAATATTCATTGGAAGAACTCATGTTGAAGCTGAAACTCCAATACTTTGGCCATTTGATGAGAAGAACTGACTCATTTGAAAAGACCCTGGTGCTGGGAAAGATTGAAGGTGGGAGGAGAAGGGGACGACAGAGGATGAGATGGTTAGATGGCATCACTGACTCAGTGGACACGAGTCTGAGTAAACTCTGGGAGTTGGTGATAGACAGGGAGGCCTGGCATGCTGCAGTCCATGGGGTCACAAAGAGTCAGACATGACTGAGCAACTGAACTGAAAGTATCACCCAGGTGAGGGAATCTCAGATCTTCAACCATCCTATGACATCTGATAGCCACCACTGAGCTGTGATCCTGGTCTTTGGGAACTAGCCTTCATACCTGTCATGCTGAGACAACTGCAGTCCCAGTGGAGTCTCCCTCACATTTGAATAAATGCATGTGAATAAATGCAGTCTCCTTAACCCCCAGTGAGACTCCTTTGAGTCTCTGATTTGCTTTTTGCATCTTCTGTGCTTTTTGAAGAGCCAAGAAATCTCTGTCCTCCCTGTTCAACCCTAGGTTGAGACCCCGTGAGCTTTTCCTTGGGCACCACACTCATCATCCCTAGAAAGTGCTATTCTGACACCCTGCTTTTATTCTTATCCTGGGAAAAACACACTTTTCCTCTGCTTCGAGATCACCTACATTTATCTGGAGTTAGGTTTCTCTCTACCATTTTGGCTACTCATTTTAAAGTCCCAGTCAATGCCATCTCTTTAGGAAAGGATTTCCTAGAGAATGATATGATTGTTCCCAGTGAATATGGTGGGATCTCTTCTTGTGAACTTTTAAAAAATTATCTAGTCATCTAGTTGTCACTTTCACATACAGCTATGAAATAGCGGCATATGTGTGTACATATATATTTCAACTACATCATATATATTTGTTTTAGCATTTCAACTACAGCCTGTTACCTCTCCCCATTTCAGAATGACTCTTTGAACTGCCCAACAAATGCTATTATTCCTTAAAAAATTGAATGTACTCTGATTATGATATATTAACCTGCCACTGTAAGTTTTACATAGTAGCTGTTTAATAAATAGTTTCTTGGCTAGTGAAAATAGCACACTTCACACTGAACTCTAATTTTATTGCAAGTCAAATTCTACTAGAGCTAGGAGAATTTCCAAATACCAAAAATGGCTTTTCAGTCTAGCTATGGCCCACTTATTTCAAACAATACTTAGGATGATAGCATTCTGGGATAACAATAGAATTGAGACAATCCCTTAGAGTTCATGTTAATTAGGTTTGCAGATGGTTTTAAATCTTTTCAATGTTTTTCTTTTTAAAATTTAAGCACAATGGGGAAATGGATTAAATACTGCCTGTCAGCTCAGCTACATTGAAAGATGAGTGTAATAACAATGTGTACATGCCTTTCATCCATGGGCTCACTCAACTCTAGGAAAATGGTCTCATGTTTTGTAAAACAAGATCAGACTCAAAGATTTAATCCAACCAATTCAATATTTGGTGAGCAATAAAAAGTGACATGTTTGTCTAAAGAAAGGCTTAAATGCCTGGACAAACAGATATGCCTCCAAAAATATAAAGGTTTTTTTCTTTTGTTCAGGCTGTGCCAGTTAGGATTTTGTCTCCATTACTGTGAACGTTTTATTATCATGTCTCAACAGGAGTTGTCTGGTTGAGAAAGCACTTTCATTCTAAGTTTCTTGTCCCCCATGGGCTCTGAGTTTCTTATTCTTACTTTCGATCCAGAACTGATTTTTTCCCCTCTTTAGAAATGTTTGATAAAAATTCACTGTGGCCAATTTTGAGTTATTGGAGCATAAAAATGAAAAATTTTTTTCATCAGATAGGCAATTTTTCAGGTGCTCTGGGGATAGTTAACTTAAGAATTGATTTTGAAAAGTCAAATGTTCTTCACAATATAATTACTCATGGAAGCGATTTTGTAGAAGCAAAACCAGTAAAATAAATGAGTGGTAGATTGAGAGTTGGAAGGTGTATATAATCTGGAACTTGAAAAATTAGCTTTGTGATAGTTTAATTGGGCTTCCCAAGTGGCCCTTTTGGTAAAGAACCTGCCTGCTAATGCAGGAGACATAAGAGACGCAGGTTCGATCCCTGGGTTGGAAAGATCCCCTGGAGGAGGCCAAGGCAACCCACTCCAGTATTCTTGCCTGGACAATCCAATGGACAGAGGGGCCTGGTGGGCTTTCGCCCATGGGGTCATTAATAGACAGACATGATTGAGCGCACACACATGCATACACGTATTTTAATCAGTCAGTTCTTTCCCTCTGTGATAGCAGAAGGCTTAGCAATAGATGGCTCTTTGGCTGTCATTACCCCACTTATAATGTGTGCTTTTCTACGTGTTAAATATCTTGGACACTTGGGCTCCAAGTCCTTCCTTTGTGCAAACTTTCATGTCAGAAAGAACACCGAACTAGAGAACAGAGGTGGTAAGAATGTTTTTCAAGACTCAGTCCCCTCCCTTCTGTATCTCTCAGAAAAGAGTAAGTACCTGGCACTGTCCTCAGAGATTCATCACTTGCCTTGTATCACAGCTATATCTCACTGAATTGTCCTACCTTTCCTTCTCTAACCTTTCTCTTGCTCTGAGACTCCAACAACTAATATTATCCAAAGGATTAACTGTTATTTTTCTTAACCACTTTATTAAAGTCTGAATGACATCTGCACATGTATAATGTACACAATTTGATGAGTCTGGAGATAAGTATGTATCTTTGAAATCATCAACACAATCAATGCCATTAACAAACCAACCACCTCTTGCCATCTTTATTATTATTATCATTTTTCAGTGATATGAAAACATAAGATCTACCTTCTTAGCAAATTTCTAAGTATTTGACTCAATGTTATTAATTGTAGGCTCTAAGCTAAACAATGGATCCCTAGGACTGATTTATCTTGCAGGACCAAAACTTCTATTCTTTGACTAATATCTCCCCATTATCTCCTTTCTCTACTGTCTGGCAACCACCATTCCACTCTCTGCCTTGACAAGTTTGGCCAGTTCAGATTCCTTATGTAAGTGGTAACATGCAGAATTTGTCTTTCTTTCTTTGACTTGTGTCGCTTAGCGTAATTCCCTCTAGGTTCATCTATGTTGTTGCAAATAGCAGGATTTCCTTCTTTTTAAGGGATAAATAACATTTCATTGTATGTCTATACCACATCTTCTTTATCCATTCATCTGTTGATAGATATTTAAGTTACTTCCATGTCTTGGTTTTTGTGAGTAATGCTGAAAAGAACAAGGGAGTTCAAAAATCTCTTCTTGATCCTGATTTTAATTTCTTTTGGCGTTATATCCAGAAGGGAGATTGCTGGATCTTATATTAGTTCTGTCTTCAATTGGTTGAGGAATCTCCATATGATTTGCCATAATGGCTGCACCAATTTACATCCACACCAGCGTGTACGAGGGTTCCTTTTTCTCCACAGCCTTGCCAACATTTGTTATCTTTTGTGCTTTTTGATGATAGCCATTTTAACAGGTGTGGAGTGATATCTCAATGTGGTATTGAGTTTCATTTCCTTGATGATTAATGATGTTGAATACCTTTTTCACATACCTACTGGCCATTTGTATTTCTTCTTCAGAGAAATATCTATTCAAGTCCTTTGCCCATTTCTTAATCAGGCTATTTGTTTCTTTGCTATTGAATTATAGGAGCAGCAACTGTTATTGAAAGCTACACTTAACTTGGGACTTCCCAGGTGACATTAGTGGTAAAGAATCTGCCTGCAATGCTGGAGACCTAAGAGACATGGGTTCAATCCCTGGGTTGGGAAGAGCCCCTGGAGGAGGGCATGACAACCCACTCCCGTATTTTTGCCTGGAGAATCCCATGGACAGAGGAACCTGGTGAGATACAGTACCTAGGTTTGCAAAGAGTCAGACACAACTGAAGTGACTTAGCATGCATGCACACTTAAATAAGAATGGGGCTTTTGGTAGAAACAGTCAATCAGTTTCCTGGTGTCACGGAGCAAGCTGGGGAAAGAAGGTTGCCAGAGTGAGTGCATGTATTGCAAGGACACTACTTGAATGACCGAATATAAATCAAGTAGTAAAGCTGGCTCACTGGGTGCTGGTGAGACTGTGCAGTATCGCTGGAGTACCGGAAAGAATACTGTCAGTGCTCCATCCAGATTTCCCGAGGCCCTTTTACCTGTTCTATGTGTCAGCCCCTAGTTTCTCTGTGTTGGGCTTCTACCTGCTTGTCACTGGGACCTCCTTCAAAGACTGCCTCTGGGCTATTTGCAAAGACAGTAAAACATGTCCTGATGACTCCAATGTGGGGGGTATGAAACCTCAATTCTCTTGCCCTGAGGCAGGACAAAGACTGAGGTAGCATTTATGCTCCAAAACTCCTTACAGGATCAGGCAGAACTGGGACTTTGTCTGAAGTCTACTAGAGTTTGGCTTCTTTTGCTGCCTCCCCTGCTTCCCTTCCTCCCTAACTGCTTTCTCCAGGGAGTTGTTGTTCAGTCGCTCAGTCAGATCTGACTCTTTGCTACCCCATGGGCTGCAGCATCCAAGGCTTCCCTGTCCTTCACTATTTCCTGGAGTTTGCTCAAACTCATGTCCATTGAGTCAGTGATGCCATCCACCTATCTTGTCCTCTGTCGTCCCCTGCTCCTCCTGCCTTCAATCTTTCCCAGCATCAGAGTCTTTTCCAATGAATCGGCTCGCTGCATCAGATGGCCAAAGTATCAGAGCTTCAGCTTCAGCATAAGTACTTCCAGTGAATTTTCAGGGTTGATTTCCTTTAGGATTGACTGGTTTGATCTCCTTGCTGTTCAAAGGACTCTCAAGAGTCTTCTCCAGCACCACAGTTCAAAAGCATCAATTCTTCAGTGCGATTCAGGAATCCTGATCTCAGAGGCTGCTTCTAGGAAATTTAACCTCAGACAAGAGCCAGGAGTCTCATATTTATAACAGTCATGATAGTTAATATTCAGCTTACTCTATGCCAGACATTACAGGGTGCCTCCTGGTGGTGCAGTGGTAAAGAGATCTGCCTGCAGTGCAGGAGAACCCAATTCGATCCCTGGGTTGGGAAGATCCTCTGGCGAAGGAAAAGGCACCCCACTCCAATATTTTTGCTTGTGAAATGCCATGGACAGAGGTGCCTGGAGGGCTACAGTCCATGGGGCCACAAAGAGTGGGACACAACCTAGCAACTAAACCACAACAAATGCCAGGCATTATTGTAAGCATTATATATACTGTATACAATACACTCACTTATCTTCACACCACTATAAATAGGTACTAACGTGCAGAGCAACTGACTTTGCACAGGAATTTAAAAGATATAAAGCCTACAAATTTTTATGTATAAGATAAGCTATAGCTTATCCTTGTAAGGATATATTGTACAATACAAGGAATATGGTTAATATTTTATAATAACTATAAATGGAGAATAATTTCTAAAAATTGTACCACTCTATTGTACACCTGTAACATATAATATTTCACAACTGTACATCAATAAAAACATTAATAAATAAAAGAGAGACACAAAGCTTGCTCAAGTGTCATTCCTGAATCCCTTCTAAACACGTTACTGACCTTTTTTTCCTCCTCCCTACTTCATCTCCTTAGTTTTATTTGGGCCCCATGATTGTGAGTTAGCACCAGTGGTGCTACATGTGGTGTTTACATCTATAAAACTTGCGGGTTCTTGCATTAGGAAAGATGGGGGAAGGGAGCTCTTCAGATAACACCTGCTCCAAATCACATGTGGATGAGACAGAGAGGGGCAAGGCTGTGGCCACCAAGATATACATGGTCATCGAAATATTGGCTAGCTCTTCTGCAGGAATAATTAGAATAACTTCAGGTGGGAAGTGGTAAAACTAGGTGTTTTGCAGGATAGTGATATTAACATGCTTCATTCTACACAATTTTGGAGATGTCAGCTATTTTAATGTCATTTCTCCCCGCCCCCCCATTCTTCTCTTCACATGCACCTTACTCACAGAAAATCATAATTTATTATTTGTAAATCACCAGTTTATACACTCTTGTGTGATTAGAGTCCACCATTCTGCAAATTTTATGATCTTTTTTCCATAAATTAAACCAAAATTTTAAAACATGCCCAAAAGACTATTGAACACATTTAGGCAAGTCCTCTATGCTCTCTTATATTTCTTTTTGTCTCATTTCATTTAGAAATGGAGAATGGTCTGTCATCATTGTCAGGATGACAACATTTCATACACTGGAAAATAATTATCATGTTGCTTTCTCTTGACCTGGCAAAATAATTTCCTTCTTTGTGTAGTTGTTTGCTTTCCAACCATCTACTATTTTGCTACCTTCAGAATCATTTCTAAATGCATTTTCTTTTTAAGTGTATATCCCAGAACAACCTATTAAGTGCATTAAGTGATTAAAGTCTCTGAGTATTTGATTTCTGTATGGAATATGATTACTTTAGAATTCTTTCTGGAGTGTTGTATTAATGCCTGTGTTTCCAAAGCCTACTTGCTGAACTAATGAATAAATGAATGAATAAAAACAAGAGCGGTATACTATGCATATGTTTTATTACAAACCTTAAATATTTGTTCCGCCTTTTTTAAAAAGGCACAGATAAATCCCTTTGTCCTTGGATTTAAGATCTGGTATCAAGGAAGAAGAAGCAACCTAGCACACGCAAAAAGTATTTAAGACATGGGTCTGAGTCCTGGATCTGCTATGTTCAGCTATAGGGTCTTAGGCAAATTGCTCACATCTCTCAATGATCCAGGCCCCTCATCAGAAAATGGGGAATTTTGATAGATACTTTGAAGGTTGTTCAGAAGGTTGGAGATGATGCATGTAGTAACTAGGTAGTCATTAGCTCTTAAACAGTTGTTTATGTTTAAGTTGTTGATAGAGACCTTGAGTTTCAAGGAAAACTCTGGAGAGTCTTGGGAAAAGAGCATTGGCTTTCTTGAGATTAAAGTTTGCTCTAAGCCTGTCACATTGTTTTCGAAGTCCTTGCCTTAGGAGGAATTTACTGACTCAAGGGAGTCAGCATGCAGGCAATTAGGAGTCTCTCTCTGCTGGGAGTTATTGCTGTAATCCTGATAATCCGAATTATCACTTAATCTCTGTGAACTACAGTGTCCTCATCTACAGAAAAGAGACAGTCGGAACAGAGACTTTCAAGGTCCCTTCTAAAATTTTGTGATTCTGAGATCCTTTTTTTAAAGAGTTCATGGGAAACTAAAGGATGGGTAGTAAAAGCAGTTGAGACAGTGGTATGTCGGAACCCTGAGGTATAGGCTCAGGACAATCTGAGGGAGAGAGTGAGAAAGAGAAAAAGACTACAGTTAAAACTAAATTCAAAGACAGAAGCAAAACCATTGCTCTCTTAATGTATTTTGGAAATCTGGGTTTCTTGCAGGATATTTTATAGAGCTCATTGGCCTTAAAACCCTTGATGCATGTAAATTACAAGTTTCTAAGTTTACTTTTAATGATGCTAATAGACCCAAATCTTTGAACCAGATGGCATTAGGTTTAAAGAAGGAAGAAAAGATGTTGTAAGGGTAAGAGGGATTCAGTCAGTTGGGGTCAAGATGGCTAATGACACCATTTTTTTCCCTTTTATACTTATGACCTCTATATTAGATCCATTTATCTTTCAGAAGAGACTGTTTTCATTATGATTCTGAGACATGTGCAAAGAGCTGCTTCCAGCTGAGACAGACATACCAGAGCCCCTGTTGGGAGACAGAGCATTAAGATACATACTGTGCTTTCACTCCTTACAGAACTTAGAAAGTAGAAAAAAATGACTGATTTCAGCTCAGTCCATGCCTGCATATGCTGCCTGCCAGAGGAGCTGCTGCCACCTAAATGAAAATGGATCCACTTTTCATTTTTTTACCTTAAGTCGTCACATACATAATACATGTAGTGTAGCCAACCTTAATAATATGGCTATGAATGCAACTGCCTCCTTTGTTTTCTGTTTTATAGCAAATTGCAGAGGATTTGATAACTATGCTATGAAAGGTACTTTGGTGTAATAGCTATTCCAAACATTTTGTTCAATTTTTATTATTAAAATACATTTTTTATCAATGATCTCTTGGAAAACCCAGAAATCATAAACAAGAAAATAAAAACCACTTATAATAAAAGCTTTCTGAAATCACTATTGATAGGATTTTTATGACTATCCTTTCAGTCTTTTTTATGCACATATATGTGGTCTTTCAGATTGTGATAATAGGCATATTATTTGACTTTAAGGAAAATAAGACAATGTCATAAAAATTTTTATGACCATAACATTAAATATTCTTTGAGAATATAGTGGTGGGGCTGAGGTAAGGGTGAAGAGGACAAGAGGAAAAAACAGAAGTGGTGAAAGATGAATGGGGAAGGCTCCTTGGGGCTAGTTTAAAAAGTAGCAAAGATCTGGTCTGCCACGCTAAAGTGGGGGAGGGTGCGGTAAGGTAGTGTGTAATATAGGCAGGAAGACAGTTATCCCCTCTCCCTAAAACAGAATAAATTGTTCGGCAGGTTCCCCAGGATCCATTCATTCTTCCTAGACGGAGTATGGTGGAATAGAATGAGCATTCTTTGGACTTCAGGGTTTAATTCTGCCTCCTCAACTTATCTAGTAGGCTACAAATTATTTAATACCTCTAGACCTCAGTTTTCCCCTCTAAAGAATGAAGATTATACATAACTTATACTGAAGGTTAAATAAGATAATGCATCATTGTTTTCCCACTGGGAAATTCAATCAATTTTAGCCACTGTTTTCAGATGCCCATGCCACGTCCCATCATCCTGCTCTCCATTCATGACATTTATGGATTTTTATAATATTTGCTGATTTTATTGCCTTTCTTCCCCAATTGTCTGTAAGCTCAGTGAAAGAAGAAGCTGTAATTCCTGATATGTAAAATCTATGAAACAAATGATAATTTACATTACAGCATACTAACATATATATATGGAATTTAGAAAGGTGATAACGATAACCCTATATGCAAAACAGAAAAAGAGACACAGAAATACAGAACAGACTTTTGAACTCTGTGGGAGAAGGTGAGGGTGGGATATTTCAAAAGAACAGCATGTATACTATCTATGGTGAAACAGATCACCAGCCCAGGTGGGATGCATGAGACAAGTGCTCCGGCCTGGTGCACTGGGAAGACCCAGAGGAATCGGGTGGAGAGGGAGGTGGGAGGGGGGATCGGGATTGGGAATACATGTAAATCCATGGCTGATTCAAAGAATAAAATAAAATAAAATAAAATAAAATAAAAAATAGTAAAATTGTTAAATAAATGAGGAGTAGTCAGAAAGATAAAAGAAAAATAAAAACAAAAGAGTTTCACAAAACTCAACTGACAAGTGTTTTTCAACAAGGGATCATTAAACAGTGTCAGATGCTAGGAGAGGTTGGAGAAACTAAGGACTGAAATGTATGCATGAGATTTCTTTAGCTGCTAAGTTGTGTCCAACTCTTTTGCAACCCCATGAACTGTGGCCTGCCAGGCTCCTCTGACCATGGGATTTACCAGGCAAAAGTACCGGAGGGGGTCGCCATCATGGGGTCTGGCTATAAGGAAATCAATGGTAACCTGAGAAAGTGATTTAATGATGTGGGGGATCTGGGAGCAGACTGCAGAGAGAAAAGGAAGGACAGGGAGATGAGAAATGGGGGTAGCACATGTAGATCCTTCTTAAAAGGCTTGACTTTCACAGCCGAAGAGCAAAAGGTGGGAGCTGGGAGAATGGAGTACCTAGAAATGGTGTGTGTGTGTGTGTGAGGTGGTCACTCTGGGTGGTATGCCTCTGTGTGTGTGTGTGTGTGTGTATGACAGTGTGTGTGACCCTGTGTCTGTCTATCCCTATGTGCGGCTATGTCTGTACGTATCTGTGTGTATATCCTGGTCTGTGTGTCTCTCTGGGAGTGTTGTAAGGGTGTGTGTGTGTGTGTGTGTGTGTAGAGAGAGAATTTAAGGTGGAAGAGACTTGAGCATATTCCCAAGTTGAGGAGAAGGAGTCAGTGGGGAAAGGGTCTCAAAGAAAAGGGTCCTGCTAACCCTCAGGACCTCACTGGACTTCAGATGATTTTGTTACTGAGTCTTCTTATCATCCACACACTCTGCTTGTGTATATCGTCCCCCTAATTACAGTCCTTATCTCTCCTGCTCCCTGCTTTCTTCCAATTGGTATGAAAGTGAAAGTGTTAGTCACTCAGTCGTGTCTGACCCTTTGACACCCCGAGGACTATAGCCTGCCAGGCTCCTCTGTCCAAGGGATTCTCCAGGCAAGAATAATGCAGTGGTTTGCCATTTCCTTCTCCAAGGGATCTTCCCAACCCAGTGATAGAACCCAGCTCTCCTGCATTGCAGGCAGATTCTTTACCGTCTGAGCCAACAAGGAAGCCCTCCAGTTGGTATGGATCTGAGAAGAACATTTCACTGTTAGGAAGAACATTTGAGTGTCATAAGGACAATGAATCATAGCGTCCATTTTTCCTTATAAACCTCTTTTTTGTACTATTGTGTAGACAGAACCTGAGAACAAATAACAAGTGATACATTTATTTGCTGAAAGTAAAAGCACATTCTAGATACACTATTCATAAGTTTAGAATCACTCCATTAAAAATACATGAGATAATAATACTAAAGTCTCTGCTTCTTTTGAAACTTTTGATATGTGCTCATTTGAAAGGACATTGGTGGGAGGGGATGTGGAATCCATATTACACAAAATACAAATAAATGAGTCAGCCGCTGTTTGCAAACTGTCACTGTCTACATTCCTCAGTGGCATGGAGACTTAAACCAAAGGAGTTTATATTTTGTCAGAACACTGGACAAGAGGGGAAACTGTAGAGCAGTGCTTTTTAGAAAAGAATATTTTTGCTTTGAAAAATATCATCACACACAAGAAAGGGAAGAATTTTCATCTGCTTTTTCATTGCAGATCCTTTTTCAACAGAGAAAATATTTCTGAAGGAAAATATTTTGATGAAGTAGTCTTGAAAATGTCATTTTTTTCTTTAGTTGCTTCATTTTTTATGACACTTTCAGAAGTCACAGGGTATCACTTCTGTCATACTTGATTAGATACAGTAGTTACAAAAGCCCACCCAGGAGGGAACAGAGTTTGAAAACCACAGTTTGAATAAAGAAGACATATGCATGTGTAACATTCAAAAGGTACCAAATGAAACAGAGTGAGAGGTTAAGTCTTCTCCTCTGATCCCCAGACACCAAGTTCCCACCCTGGAGGCAACCACTGTTATAGTCTCTTGTGGGTTTTTCTGGAGTTATTCTTTGCATTTGTACTTGTACAAATTTATGTGTCCCCCTCCATTAGCAGCAGACTATATATGTTGTCAGCTGCTTTACTTTTTTTCTGAGTGGTTCTTGAATTTGGAAGTATGTGAAAAATAATATTGGACATCCTTAGCCAGCAGAAGCCCGTGAGTTACTCCCCTTCCTTTCCATGCACTACTAGGCATGGAGGCTTGTGTTTCAGATTTGGGCAGCAGAGGAGAGAAGGAAGGAATCTAGGGGTGTTGGTATCTGTGGCTAGCGGGAAGTTAAGGATGGGAGCTATTATTATTTTATAACTTTAGATTGGGTTATACACTCAAGGTCAGAAAAGTGGCATTCACAAAAATAATGGCACTATTTTTTTTTTTTTTTTTTTTTAGGAGTGACTAGAGAAAGGATTGATGGGCTGAAGGAGATGGCCAAAAGTTAATTTCTGGGAAAGAAGAACCATTTTAATGTCCTGTGGACCAAATGTGGCATGCAGTTGGAGAAGAGGCCATTCCCCTCCCCACCCCGCTTTAGAAACCAGCAAGGATCTGACACCCCTCAAATCTGCAGGGAGAGTACACGGAAAATTATAAACCAGGGTAGGAAAGGAAGGGAAAACCAGACACCAGGCAGTTACAGACTGGCTTGTGGGTATGTAAGTGGCATCCTTTTGGTGAACTCCCTGAAATAACTTGGGAACACTTGGACATGCACAAATTGCTAGTCATCCAACCAGCTGGAACTCTTACCGTCATAATTTGGACATAAAAATAGTCTGCAAATTTATTTTATACTCCCAATCTAAAGAGGTCTGGAAAACTTGGGTTATATGTAAAAATGGAAAATACCAAATATACAACATAGGCAGGATGTAACAGGATGGTGGAATGGAAGTTTTGCTGCAAAACAACAGGTACCTATTCTAAACTGAAGTGCCGGACAGAGATTAAAAAGTAAGAGACTGAGAACTAGTAGACAATCCTTAACATTCCTCATCCTTATCAGGAAAATAAAAGGGTAGAGGAGATTGAAGTGTAATTTCTCAGGAGAATTTCTTTAGAGAGTTGTACTAACAGCCCAGGCCCTCTACCAGGGCAAGTTCTGAGAGATGCCTGTCCCTTTCCTTAAGCCCGATCTATAACTGAACCACCAGGAGAGTTCTCTATGTGTCCTCCAAGGTTGAAGGACACAGTGGACTTGTGTCTGACTCTCTCCTGAGAAATCTTTGGGATGATCGTTTGGCTGGGTATGTGTGACAGGCAAGCTGAAGGACCCACCAGCCACCCTGGAGTTCACTGGGGCTGATGAGTGGCGAGCGTCTCCCTTGGGTGTGATGTGGACCATTGGTAAGAAAACTTGGCCTTGGAGGCATCCTAGGTCCTTTCCAAAAGGTTTGCAGAGAGAAGTTGGAGGGCAGTATTGCTAGATTGCTAGGGGCTATGAAGAGCATTATGCTCCAGGTAGCATAGAGCATCCAAGCTCAGAGAACTCTCGCTCCTCTTAAGTCTCCTCTTCTCTCCAGCTCCAACCCTAGAAGGGTCAGGGGTCACCCTTGGGCCAGCAAAGTGGGAGGAAGAACAGAAATTCTGGGTGAGAAGAATCTGACCAGATTCCAGGGGTGGGGAGAGACATCAACTTTTAACCACTTTCTGAATTTTGATTGCTACATTTTAACTGAAGGGGGGCCATTTAGTAACTAACGATAACTGTAGTGACCAAACATTTCTATTTCCAGGGGCAGAAGATGACTAGCTCTTTTACATGTAGGAAAGCAGTGTTCTAACATCTCATCCCATAAAATATGCTTGTGCCATGTAACAGTTACCTGGAGACCAAGGAGGAAGAAAATAGAAGAAACCCTTGACTTCTCCAGCATTTTCTCTATTTCTCAGAGGTTCTTTAGTTTTTACTTTATACTGATGGATTTCTTTCTTGCAAGTGTGCTAGTATTTTCCTGTCAACCGTCTCCAGATAATTTCTTTCCTGTTTTTATTCCCCCAGGGTTTCTTTCATTATCTTGGGCCGCTGCCTTCACCATTAGACCTGCTCTTCCCAGAGGACTGACCTGCTTGCTGACCCTGTGGTGGCAGTAGTCCTCATTCCAGCATTTCCTTCCCCTTCAAAAAGCACAGACCCTTAAGAGGGAAGAGCCCAAGGACATAGTTCTCCAGCGCCGGGGGGTACCCGAGAGACAGGGTCTCTGCCCTCTGCGAGTGACAAGTCACCTCTCAATTCATTCGTGTTAACTGGCTACTTGTGAAATTCTCCTTAATCAACTGCATCTAATAGCAATTGCTGTGGATCCTTTGAACAATTAAAGTCAGGCCATCAGTTTGGGAGACTTTAAGGCTCCAGATTATGAACATGTGCAGAGTTAAAAACACTAGGCCACTGGCCCTGGAGACAGAGAATCGAGTTTTCACTTCTGTCTCCAAGCGTAATAAGTATCTGTGCAGGCTTGAGATGACTACTTTACCTCTCTATTAAGTGAGATAATAAGCATAACATTTTGAGCAAATACTAGTGTTAAATAAACATTTGCTAAGTATTAACTGTAATCCTGACTCATTAATCACAAATTTACCTATCTCTTATATTCCCAGGCCTTTACATACTTCTTTCTTGTTAGTTTCTTTTTTTCACTTTTGGTCAATGGCATTTTGATTTACATGAGTTTTTTCTTTCTAGGCCAGGGTCTTTCTCTTAATGATCTGTACAAAAAGTTTAAATGACTTGCAAATAATAACCTAGAAAACTGTAAACTTGCTACAACACATAGGATTGAGCTCCCTCCCAACCTACCTTAATGCTAAAGTTCTACAATGGAAAAGAACATGAATTACAGACTATTAAATCAGTAAGATTCCTTAACGCTACAGCTCCTTCATTTCACACCTTTGCTTGATATTTCCCAATTGTTACCCTTTCTTGGGCTTCCCTTGTGGCTCAGCTGGTAAAGAACCCACCTGCAATGCGGGAGACCTGGGTTTGATCCCTGGGAAGATCCCCTGGAGAAGGGAAAGGCTACCCACTCCAGTATTCTGAGCTGGAGAATTCCATGGACTGTATAATCCATGGGGTTGCAAAGAGTCAGACATGACTGAGAAACTTTCACTTTCACCCCTTTCTTACTGGTTTACTTCTGAGCACATGGAGAGGTTTAAAAATACTTGGTGACATGCCAGTTGCTTTGCACTCTGATTTCTAAGCCTCCTTTGACAATGGAATCCTCGGTATCGTTCCTTCTCAAACCCATGCAAACCTAGAATTTCTTTGGTTCCTGGAAAGACTCTACATTTCTCTTCATTTCAGGTAGACTCAGGATCCCAATTTATGTATTATTGATGATTTTGCTCCTGGTAATGGGTGGAGAAAGGAAAAGCATCTGAAAGAAAAGTTTGTCCCCCAGAGGACTTCACTGTGGGATGTTCAGCGGATGGAAGGAAGAAGGTAGACCACAGAGGATTCAAAAACAGACATCAGACCAAAGATGTGAGCAGGTACAGAACTTATCAGATTTTCTGAATGCTAGCTGTTTTCTATAATCACTTTGTCAGTTACTTTGCCTTATGATGTTGAAATAGAATTTCTTATAAAGCAAAAATTGGTCTGTGGGATTTCTAAACCCTTTGAAATAGTAATTACTTTTTATGGGATCTATCTCAAGGCAGGGGGTTCAGGTTGTTTGCTTGGTAATGGATGCAAATACTTCATCACTTTGATGAGAAGCTGTCATAGAAATTGTAGACAGATGGGGAAATCTTTATAATGTTTTTCTGCATTAATCAAAGGTGCTGTGCCTTTCTTAGCTCATGGTTTAAGTTTAAATTCTACTTTGGAGAAAGAATGGTAAATTTAACAAATATAAATTAAATTAATGATAATAAGAGTTAAAAATTTGCATTCTCTGTAGTTTATTCAAGAATCAAACAGTCTTAAAAAGAAGTAAAAAGTATTCAGATTTGTAAGGAAGAGGTAAAATTGTCATTATATGCTGATGACATGACACTGCATATAGAAAACCCTAAAGACGCCACACAAAAACTACTTAGAACTGATAAATTCAGCAAGGTAGCAGGATACATGATTAACATAAATAGGTTGCATTTATTTACACTAACAATGCAATATCAGAAAAGGAATGTTAAAGAAACTCCTTTTAAAATTGCATCAAAGCAAACAAAATACTTAGGAATAAACCTGATCAAGGAGGTGAAAGACTTATATGCAGAGAATTATAAAACATTAATAAAGGCAATTAAAGATGATTTAAAGAAATGCAGAGAAGTCCAATGCCTTTGGATTGGAAGAATTAATACAGTTAAAATGCCATGTTACCCAAAACAGTATACAGATTTAATGCAATCACTATCAAATCACCTACAACATTTTCCACAGAACTAGAACAAATAATCCTAAAATTTATATGGAACAATAAAGACCCAAAATTGTCAAAGAAATCCTGAGAAAAAAGAACAAAGCAGGAAGCATAACCTTCCCAGACTTCTGATAATACTCCAAAGCTACAGTAATCAAAACAATGAGGTACTGGCACAAAAACAGACATATGGATCAATAGAACAGAACAGAGAGCCCAGAAACAAATCCATACACCTACAATCAATTAATCTTCAACAGAGGAGGCAAGGATATATAATGGGGAAAAGACAGTCTCTTCAGCAAGTGGTGTTGGAAAAGCTGGACAGCCACATGTAAACCAAAGAAGTTAGAAGACATCCTCACACCATACAGAAAGTAAACTTAAAATGGCTTACAGACTTAAATATAAGGCACGGCACCATAAAAGTCCTAGACAAGAACATAGTGAAATATTCTCTGACATAAATCATACCAATGTTTTCTTAGGTCAGTCTCTCATGACAATAGAAATAAAAGCAAACATAAACAAATGGGACCTAATGAATTGTATAAGCTTTTGCATAGTAAAGAAAAACATAGACAAAATGAGAAGATAACCTTATGGACTAAGAGAAAATATTTGCAAATGATGTGACTGGTAAGGGCTTAATTTCCAAAATTTAGAAACAACTCATTCAGCTTAATAACAAAAAACAAACAACCCAGTCAAATAAGGGGCAGAAGACCTAAATAGACATTTCTCCAAAGAAGACATACAAAAGGCCAATAGGCACAGGAAAAGATGCTCTTTATCACTAATTATTAGAGAAATGCAAATCAAAACTGCAATGAAGTACCACTACCACAGGTCAGAATGGCCATCATTAAAAAGTCTACAAATAACAAATGCTGGAGAAGCTGTGGAGAAAAGGAAGCCCTTCTACACTGTTGGTGGGAATGTAAATTGGCACAGCCGCTTTGGAAAACAGTGTGGAGGTTCCTCAAAAAAACTAAAAGTAGAGTTGCCATATGATCTAGCAATCCCATTCCTGGGCATAAACCCAGACAAACTATAATTCGAAAAGATACATGCACTTGCATATGCATAGCAACACTATTTACAATAGCCAAGACACAGAAGCAACCTAAATGTCCATCAACAGATGAATGAATAAAGAAGATGTGGTACATATATACAATGGAATACTAGCCATAAAAAATTAAATAATATGCCGTTTGCAACAACATGAATGGACCTAGGGTCTTCCTAGGTGGCGCTAGTGGTAAAGAACTCACCTGCCAATGCAGGAAGGTAAGAGACCTTCTCCTTTGATCCCTGGGTCAGGAAGATCCCTGGGTCATAAAGATCCCCTGGAGGAGGACATGGCAATCCATTCCAATATTTTCTTGCCTGGAGAATCCCATGGTGAGAGGAGCCTGACAGTTTACAGTCCATAGGGTTGCAAAGAGTCAGACATGACTGAAGGGACTTAGCACGCATGCACGAATGGACATAGAGACTATCACTTTGAGTGAAGTTAGTGAGAAAGACAAATGCCATATGTTATCACTTGTATGTGAAATCTAAAAGATGGAGCAAAAGAACTTATCTATGAAACAGAATAAACTCACAGATACAGAGAATAAGTTGTCAAGGAGACGGGGATAGGAGAGGGATGTTCAGGATCAGTAGATGCAAACTATTATATATTGAATGGATAAACAACAAGGTCTATAGCAGGGGAACTACACTTCATATTTTTTGATAAACCATATGAAAAGAATATGAAAAAGAATATTATATATATATACATATATATATATATAACTGAATCACTTTGCTGTACAGCAAAATAAATACAACATTGTAAGTCAACTATACATCAAAAAAATAAATATTTTTAAAAAGAATCAAATAGTCTCAGATTAACCTACTTGCAGTTTTTCTTTTTTTTCTTTTATATATATATATATATTTTATTATTTTTTTTTTAAATTTTTTTGTCATACACTGATATGAATCAACCATAGATTCTACTTGCAGTTTTTCATCTGCCACACTACCCACAGCAAGAAAATGCATCAACCTGTAAAGATGACATTCTTGTGTCATCAACTCTTTCCTTCTACTATCCAGAATATGTCCAGTTCTGAGTCTGTTTAGTCAAGCAGGCATGTGAAAGAATAAGAATTTCTATGGTGTTTTAAAAACTGGATTTGTGGCAAAAATCACTTCCTTTGTTCAAACTCCAAAAATGAGAGTCTAGAGAAAATTTCCCTCTGTCTTGGCAGCCTCCCAAGAGATCTTGGGAGGTGAGTGGATGATGGCTTCAGAGGTACCCCTCATGGCTTCCCATCCTCTCCTATCACAGAAGGACATGTGATTTCTGTGTAGACTCATGTAAGCTGAGGCTCAAGCTCTCCTACATAGACACCCTCAAGGAGTCGTCGCTACCTGGCATCCTGCTTAGTAAGCAAGCTAGACAAAGTCATTTCAGGATAAAAGGATACATAGGTTAAAGAAATTTTAGTGAAGTTGAACCTTACCTCCACCTACTAGTGCTTTTTATGTTGTTTATAACTTTATGATAACTTGTAATTAAATATGATCCATTCCGTTATCTTGACTCCAGTATCATGACCAGTGCTTTGAACTCTCATATCTCCTTTCAAATTTTCTCATTAATTATCACTGGGGCCTCTCTCTCTCTCTCCCTCTCTCTCTCTCCCTCTCTCCCCCTCTCTCTCCCTCTTTCTCTCTCTCCCCCTCTCTCTCTCCCTCTCTCTCTCTCTCTCCCCCTCTCTCCCCCTCTCTCTCCCTCTGTCCCCCTCTCTCTCCCTCTCTCTCTTTCTCCCGCGCGATGGGGCGCTCTTCTCTCTGCGTCTTTGGATCGACCATATGCGGTGATGAGAGTAAGAGGGCAAACTCTCTGCTATCTTTGTGTATAAGGAATCTATCACATCATGAGGACCCCATCCTCATGACCCCATCCAGCCCTAATGACCTCCAAAGGCTCCATCTTCAAATACTATCACATTGAGGGTAGGGCTTTTGCATACAAATTGGGAGTGGGGCACAAACATTTGATCTACAACAGCCCCCTATCTCATTTTCATATAACTACCAGAACTATGTCTTTAATATTATAAGTGGACTAAGGAGAATTATACATCATATTTAGGAAGCCGGACCTGAATAAAATGTGCATGCATACTTTGGGGTTGTTGTTATTTTCCATTTTTAAAGTTTGCAATTTTATGAAAATTTCAGTTCAGTTCAGTCACTCAGTCATGTCCGACTCTTTGTGACTCCATGAACTGCAGCACACCAGGCCTCTCTGTCCATCACCATCTCCCGGTGTTTATTCAAACTCATGTCCATTGAGTCAGTGATGCCATCCAACCGTCTCATCCACTGTCATCCCCTTCTCCTGCCTTCAATCTTTCCCAGCATCAGGGTCTTTTCAAATGAGTCAGTTCTTCGTATCAGGTGGCCAAAAGATTGGAGTTTCAGCTTCAGCACCAGTCCTTCCAATGAATATTCAGGACTGATTTTCTTTAGGACGGACTGGTTGAAAATTTAGAAACACACATATAAAGTCAAACATGTTGAAAGCAAGCAGTGCACTTCTTCCTCTTTCCCCCACCCTGATGTTGCATGCTAATGACGCAAACCCAAGCGCCTATTTGACAACAGGAGTGGCTGCTTATTAAATTCGGAGAAGGCAGTGGCACCCCACTCCAGTACTCGTTGGGAAAATCCCATGGGTGGAGGAGCCTGGGAGGCTGCAGTCCATGGGGTCGCTAGGTGTCAGACATGACTGAGCGACTTCACTTTCATTTTTCACTTTCATGCGTTGGAGAAGGAAATGGAAACTCACTTCAGTATTCTTGCCTGGAGAGTCCCAGGGACAGGGGAGCCTGGTGGGCTGCCATCTATGGGGTCGCACAGAACCGGACACGACTGAAGGCGACTTAGCAGCAGCAGCAGCAGCTTATTAAATTATAGAGCTATAGCCACTGAAATAAAGAGTCTTCTGGTCTAATTCCATCCCCTGGAGAAGGGAATGGCAACCCACTCCAGTATTCATGCCTGGAGAATTCCATGGACAGAGTAGCCTGGTTGGCTACAGTTCCTGGGGTCTTAAAGAGTCAGACATGACTGAGTGACTAACATTTTCTTCACTTTTACTTCATTTTCTCTAAGTAGGTCATCAATGAAACTATCCCAGACTAATAATTTTCCCTTCAGTTTTTTCTTAGCTTTTCATGTAATTTCTAAAATCTCTTTCTACGTTCTTTTGTAGCATTTAACTACCTGTATGGAAAAAAGGAAGCTTCACAAAAGTAATTGTCAAGATATTGTATTCGTAAAATCCATGGTAAGTAGACTCAGCAAAAGACAGCTAACTAGACTTCCAGTTACTCATTAGAATTGAGGAATTGCTCATTTCTATTAATTGTTATAAAACCCCTGGCCTACATGCATAATTTAGTCATCAATGCCCATACCACCCATTGAGAAGCCCAGTTCCAGACAGACAGTTCCTTTTCTGTTTTGAATAACAGTAAACTTCAGAGAATGAGTGTAACATAAGATCTGAAGGGCTCACTCTGTGAATCAGAACTTCAGGAAACTGCAGTAAATTATCTGGCAATCAAACATATCCCATTGATAGTCTGAATCCAGATCAGCCTCAAGCCTTTGCTTTAGAAATGGCAAAACAGCCCCTGGAAGCCTGGCAGTTTTGTTCTAGGGCTGTGGTTCCCACCTACTGCCTTCCTCTATAATCCGCTTTCAACGGGAGGTGGTATCAGAAATGCCACTTCCGCTACCAGGCATTAGAAAGCAATAGAGTTCACCATGTTTATCCTGTGTCTTCTGAAACCAAGGATCTCCTATTCTAAGATATTCAAACAAAATTCAAAACAGTGGCCTTGGACCAGAATTTCAAGGGAGGCCCCTACAAAGCCCGCCAACTCCATGGTTTCCAGTAAAAGGAACTCCTGCTTCAGTCTTTTTAAACCTGGTTCAAGTAAAATACCATTCTCATACCAGAATTTGAATCACATTTCCTCTGTCCACACAGCTTCTATAGTCTTGCCAGAGAGAGTATTTACCCCTCTACTTCCTGATTTAAAAAAAAAAAATCTGGCTGGCCTATTTTTAATATGCTAATTATCTCCATCTGTAAGTGCCTCCTAGCCTCTTTAGCTTTTCTTGGCCCAACCTCAAATCCCAACATCTCTTCCAAGGGAAAAAAATGAGTATCCGCCTACGGACAAGAGCCAAGGTGCATAAAGAGAGAATTGAAGCTTTCCATAACCAAACATAAATATGGTGCAAATTGGCAATCAGAATTTTAACACTAAATCTCTTTAAAGATAATAAACCTTAAATTAACTTACTTTTTCACTTTGTTTCTGTGATGAATAGTGCCCCAGGATATTTAAATCATGAAGATTTTTTTATACACTTTCCCAGATATATAAGAAAGTCAGGATCAACCTACTTAAGTGAAGCAGTGGCTGCCATTTTGCTGAATCTCTTTGCTTTCTGTGGACCATGACTGTTTTGTCCTTGGACCATATGTTTAGCTATAAAAATTACATGGGCTACCACATGAAACTTCATACCGTGTGATGAGGGAAATAATAATATCTTTGAGAAATGAACTACACTTTCAAAATAATATGTTTTCTTTGGCTTCTTGGAATTTGTTTGTAAAATTGAGAGAGGAGGAATTAAAGCAAAGCTCTACCATTTTTAGCAGATGTATCATTTCATGCTTTGTGTTTGGGTAGGAAGTGGATAGATTGAGGTCAGAATTCATATAATTTCCTTACAGATGTGTAAGGACAATCATTTTTTTTTTTAAGTCTTTTTAACCATTGCATGGGCAGTATGCTTCTGTTTTCCTATTAATATTTTAGAAATAAAAGAACATATTTTATTTCTTTGTTTTAACTGTTAGAAAATTGAAGGTCATGAAAGTATTCAAAACTCTGCCACACCTTACCATCTTCACTCTCCCAACCAAAGACTGGTTTTGTCAATTAGCCAAAACAAACTCTTGGTGGCAGATGCTACTGGCTGGAAGAAAAGAGCCAAACAAAAATAGAAAACAGAGCTCACAGTGATAAAGACTCCCTCTTTGACTAAACTTGAGTCATGTTCCTCTGAGCCCTTTTTCCCCATTAGGCCTCTGCCTTGGTCCACCTTTAGTTGGAATTCTGATAAGCCAGAATCCCTCTCCTCTTGAAATCTCCTCTTAGTAATTTTCTATTTACAGACCTTCCCACTCCAGTTAGAAATCCCAGTCTCTGCTGTATTCAAAGTTGAGATCAATCTCTCTCCTAATTGCAATAGTTTGGCATAAAATCTTCTTTACTGTTTTTAACAAGTGTCATGGTAATTTTTCTTTAACAATGGAAATGAGAAATTACGACTTAGACAAGTCACTAAGCTTCTCCAAAGTTCACTTTAGGCTCTTAAAGAGACAAGACTTAGTAGTTCTCAAGTTTCCCTACAAGCTAGAACCTTAAGTGGCTCACAGAAAATATGACTTTGATTGAGGTCTCATGATTTACATTAATAAGTTAAACAAATTTTGCATCCTATCTACTTTAACATAAAAACATGGTTTTAAATAATTAATAGTAGAGTAAATCCAAGTTTATTTTGTCCCTAGAGAGTTCTCCAGCACACCCCCAGTACCACAACTTGAAAAGCCTGGCATGAAACACATGCTGTGTAACTGTAGAAAATGAAATACAACTACACGCAATACTCTCCTTTAAAAATATTATTCACTTTCCAAATGCTGGAGACAGTGTGTGATGTGGAGGAAAGGGAGCTCTCCTACACTGTTGATAGGAATGTAAATTGGTATAGCTACTATGGAAAATAATGTGTGTGCTAAATCACTTCAGTCATGTCCAATTCTTTATGGCCCTATGAACTATAGCCCACCAGTCTCCTCTGTCTATGGGATTCTCCAGGCAAGAATACTGGAGTGGGTTGCCATGCCTTCCTTCAAGGGATCTTCTGGTTCAAGGATCAAACCCGCATCTCTTATGTCTCCTGTATTGGCAGGTGGGTTTTTTACCACAAATACCACTTGGGAAACCCTGGTAAACAGTATGGATGTTTCTTAAAAAACTAAACATAGAGTTGTCATATGATCTATCAATCCCATTCCTGGGCATATATATGAACAAAACTATAGTTTGAAAAGATACATGCACCCCAGTGTCCACTGGAGCACTGTTTACAACAGCCAAGACATGGAAACAACCTAAATCTCCATCAAAAGATGAATCGACAAGGAAGATTGATACATATACACAATGGAATATCACTCAACCATAAAAAGAATGAAATAATGTCACTGGCAGCAACATGGATGGACCTAGAGATTATCATGTTAAGTGAAGTAAGTCAGAAAGAGAAAAACAAATACTATATGATATCACTTATATGTGGGATCTAAACTATGGCACAAATAAACTTATCTATGAAGCAGAAACAGCTTCACAGACATATAGAACAAACATGCGGTTACCTGAGGGAGCGGTTGGGGAAAGATGGATTGGGAGTTTGGTATTAGCAGATGCAGACTAGTATATATAGAATAAATATACAAGGTCATACTATATATTACAGGAAGCTATCTTCAATATCCCATGATAAACCATAATGGAAGAGAATATGAAAAAGAAAGTATATGTGGCTTCCCTGGTGGCTCAGACGGTAAAGTATCTGCCTGCAATGGGGGAAACTTGATTGAACCCAAGTTCGATCCCTGGGTGGGGAAGACCCCCTGGAGAAGGAAATGGCAACCCACTCCAGTGCTCTCACTGGGAAAATTCCATGGGCAGAGGTACCTGGTAGGCTACAGTCCATGGGATCGCAAAGAGTCATGCACTACTGAGCAACTTCACTTCTGAATCACTTTACTGTACACCAAAAACTAACACACCATTGTAAATCAACTGTATTTCAATAAAATAATTTTTTAATGCTATTCACTTTTAATTACATAAGTAATACATGAATATATACTACTATGAAAGCTCAAATAATACAGAATAGAGAGAAAAAATTTAGTTGATCTTTACTCCATGCCTTTCCCTGAGGTAACAACTGTGAACAATTTGGTGAGTAGCACTTGATATATTTTTTAATTAACAATATATATTTATATCATTTATATTCTTTTGTTAACAGCAGTTTGAACACTTTGCTAATAGTTTTTCATTTTTAAAATCTCTCTGAAAGCACAGTCCACTGTAAAATAGTAAAAAGTAAGATTCAGAAAGCAGTTTTTCTAAAATTTAGACGGCTCACATTGGTTTTCAATCACATTTCAACTAAAAATTCACTTTCAGCAGTAACACATAGATGAATTTAAGGAGCAGGAAAATATTAACCCTGGAAGAACATGCATGCTAATATTTATGTATGCTATGGTATCTAAATTTAAAAATATAAATACCACCATATCTCTGATTTTATTGGACATCATAATGAGAAATCTTAATGGATCTTTTCCAAAATGAGCTCTTAATTGCCTTTGTAGCTTCCCCTTGCTCTTGGTAATAACAAATTCATTATTTTAAAGGCAGCAAAGACCATGGAGCTAGAATCAAAGTTATGCTTAAAACTGCTGTGAAATTCTGTCCTGGGATTTTCTCTTTTCATTTTTCCTTAAGGCTATATTTTAAAACATTTATTAGACTTAAAAATTGGCTACATTGCCTGGGAGATCTGGAACCTAGAGATATCAGCCACCAGAGAAGGAGGGAATAAGCAGCTGGGTAAGACATCATCTATGTGAACATGAGGTCTCTGCTGGTATAAATACTGGTCTTGCCTGACAAGGTTTAGATTCAGATTCATCTTGTCATTTTTATTGTTCCTTAAATTTAGCAAGACAAATATTTCCCCTAGCTATAACCCAAGTCATATTGAGCAGGTCAATTTGATTTGAGGCCACAAATAGCAGTGCAGCCATAATAGGTTTTTGCAAATTTATTGGATTATGTTTTTGTGACCCTTGAGGGTTCTTGGGCCAGTGAATTCATGTATTTGTCATCAGGTTGAAAAATTCTTTAGGAGCTTTATAATATTTTGAGGCATTTTCTTTAAGAAAAAGTTCTTTTATTATAAAGTAATGCATGCTTGTTGAATAACATTTCAAAATATATGTAAAAAGACAATGAGTAGAAATCGACTCTAATTCTGTTTTTCAGTGATAATTCTTATTGGGAGATATTGTTGATTATCTATCCAGGTCATTTATACTTTTTTCTCATCTAAAACAATATTTTAAGTGACAAAATGCCCATCCTCATGATTAGTCTAAAATTAGCATAAGCAGTACCATTATTATTCTTTCCATGTTTAAGCATGTGAACCCAGTTCTGGCCTATGATATGCAAGGGAAGTCTTCATGGAGTTCTTGCAAGATTTTGCTCCCTGAAAAGAGGACTGAATTTTAGGGGAAGCTTATTTTGCTAACATCCATTTTACATCTTTGTTTGAATATAGTCCTGTGAGCATATAAGCCTTGGAGCTGCAGCAGCTATTTTGCACCCATGAGACAACAATAGGAAGGTCGAAAGTAATATGCTAAGAGTAACATAACAAATAGCAAAGAATCCACCTGTGATGCACGAGACCGGGGTTTAATTCCTGGGTTGGGAAGATCCCCTGGAGGAGGGGATAGCAGCCCGCTCCAGTATTCTTGCCTGGAGAATCCCCATGGACAGAGGAGCCTGGCAAGCTACAGTCCCTGGGGTCTCAAAGAGTCAGACATGACTGAGTGACTAAGCACACACACAACGTAACAAAAGACTAGAAAAAACTATGATCAGTGGTGACAGAGTTGAGCGGTTGAATGAATACTCTTAGAGCTTACCTCCAGACTTTGACAATAAATATTCTTCTGTTGTAAGAAGTTATTACCTGAGCCCTGTTGATTGACTCTCACTTATTCAAACTCATATACCTACTATGAGCAGTTTTGATATATCTTCTTCCATACTGATAAAATAAAATAAAATGGAGACCAGGTTTAAAGATTCCTCCAAGTGGACAAAATCACTTAAGCAACTCTTAACTTCGGTTATTTCTTATAAATGCCTCTGTTTATAAGTGACACAAAATTCATGTTCCAAAAATAGTATGAGTCACTTTTAACCAATCCCTGCCATCTGGAAACGTCTATCATAATAACTAATAATTACGAAGATTAAACAATTTCCTCATTTTCACTTTATAAGCCTTCTGAAATGTCATGTTTCTGTACTTCATATCACTTTGGGTTTGAAGTCACCCTGTTTGCAAACTGTCTTTGTTCTTTGCTCAATAAAATATTCATATTAAGTAAAGCTCTCTGAATTGTCTTTTAACAATATATACTTCTTAAAATTTGAGATCACAGGCGAGGGTGGGATGTTTTGAGAGAACAGCATTGAAACATGTATATTATCTAAGGTGAAACAGATCACCAGCCCAGGTTGGATGCATGAGACAAGTGCTCAGACCTGGTACACTAGGAAGACCCAGAGGGATCGGGTAGAGAGGGAGGTGGGAGGGGGGATCGGGATGGGGAATACATGTAACTTCATGGCTGATTCATGTCAATGTATGACAAAACCCACTACAATATTGTAATTAGCCTCCAACTAATAAAAATAAATGAAAAAAATAAATTTGAGATCACATTAAACACACTTTTTGTATCCTCCTTTATCTCCCCTGAATATTATCTTAAGTCAATAAATATTTCTTAAAAACATAATTTTAAAAAAATCTGGGACTTCCCTGGCAGTGCAGTCAATAAGAATCTGCCTGCCAATGCAGGGGGCATGGGTTCGATTCCTGGTCTGGGAAGATTCCACTTTCTGCAGAGCAACTAAGCCAGCGTGCCGCAGCTACTAAAGCCCAAGCACCTAGAGCCTATGCTCTGCAACAAAAGAAGTCAGTGCAGTGAGAAGTCTGAGCACTGCGACAAAGAGAACACAACTAAAAGCCTGAGCAAAGTAAGGAAGATCCCGTGCAGCCATAAAAAGAAGTCTGGTCGCAATATTTCATCATATTCCTGTATACTTATCTTAAATCACACTTTTATTGTTGAGAATCTAGGTTGTTCCTTTTTAAATATACAAAAGCACTCAGATAAAACTTCTTGCACCTCTTTGAATATACATCACTTATACGTGGAATCTAAAATAATGATACAAGTGATTTTATTGACAAAACAGGAACACTCACAGACTTAGAGAAGCAACTTATGGTTACCATGGGGAAAGAGTAGTGGAGGCAGGAGGGACAGACTGGGCGTTCGGGACTGACTCGTACACACGACTGTATGTGAGACAGACAAGCAACAAGGACCTACTGCATAGCACAGAGAACTAAGCTCAATATTCTGCAATAACCTCAGGGGAAGAGAATTTGAAAAAGAATGGATACTTGTATGAATATAATTGAATCACTTAGCTCTGCACCTGTAACTAACACATCGCTGTTAATCAACTATACTCCAATATAAAACAAATTTTTTAAGTTTTTTTTTAAAGATTTAAGGAAATGGCAACCCACTCCAGTATTCTTGCCTGGAGAATTCCATGGACAGAGGAGACTGGCAGGCTATAGTCCACGGTGTTGCAAAGACGTGGACACGACTGAGCAGCTAACACACAAAGAAAAAAATCAGATCTGAATTTTTGCTATACAATAGCTTGTTAGAAGTGGACTCTTGTTGTTGTTATGTAACACTGCACTGCATCCATGCTGTTTGAGAGGCAGGATCCAAGCAGTACATTGATTTGTCTTTTCTCTTACTCGAACATTTCTGCACTCCTTTCTGAAGTAGCATTCGTCACCAGCGTCTGCAGGGGCACAGCCCACAAACCTTCACAGCCCACACCTGCATCTGCCTTTTGTTTCCAGAATATAAAGCAGGAGATATGGGTAATTATGCCTCAGAGGCCTGAATGGTGCTGATCATTAGAACAGGTGTTTGGAGGGGAGGCTGTGCTGTAAGTAGCACTGACGATCCTCAGTGGTACCCAGAGGTTCTGTAAGATGTTTATTTTTCTGTCTGTGTTACGCAGGACCAATGAAAGCACAGCACACAGGGCGGAGCTCCTCTTCCTGGGGTATATAAGGAAATACTTATTTAAACATACCTTTGCATTATTATTTCATTATTAAAAAATGAAATGAAAAATCATTACTTCAAAATGAAGAAAAAGGACAATACTTTGATCTATATTTTTAATGCAATACTTGATGAATTTTTCCAATAACTCTATGTGTGTGTAGGCACATGGAATTTGGAATCTGTTTGCTTTTATTTTTGATAATTGATGTCTCTTGTATATGTTTACCCTTTTGAAATGATCATTAGGAATTCATCATGGGTTCTTTTAAAAGATATAGATGCAGCAATTTATGCACACATGGGGCTTCCCAGGTGGCGCTAATGGTAAAGAACCTGTCTGCCGATGCAAGAGGCATAAGGGACAGGGGTTCGATCCCTGGGTCGGGAAGATCCCCTGGAGGAGGGCATGGCAACCCACTCCAGTATTCTTGCCTGGAAAACCCCATGGACAGAGGAGCCTGGCGGGCTGCAGTCCATGGGATCACAAAGAGTCGGACACAATTAAAGCGACTTAGCACATGCATACACGTAAGAAAATATAAAAGGAAAGGCTGCTGTGGATTCAAGCACCAGATGAATTCTATACAAAATCTCACCCCAAAAGTGGCTTATATTTGGAACAGTACAATGACCAAGAGCTTAGTGACACATTCCAGTTTCTTTAGCAGATCTTTGGTTTTCATGGGATTTGTAGCAGTCTTGGTGCTGTTGCTCAGTACGCATTATCTGTTAAACTGATCAAAGCATGAAGACTAATATTTTGTTTCCTCACACATTTTTTTGCAAAAGTGAATAAATTTGAATAATATTATAGCTATGTATGACCTGCGTTAATGGCATTTATGGATGGTTTATAGAAAAACCCACACTAAGTACAAAAATCCATCCCACCTCTCTTAATGTATTTCTTCTTGTTCATCTTGTGGGATGGTTTTGTCATATTCACTCAAAGCAGGAAGTTGAGTATAAAATGAATGGATATGGAGATGCAGGATTCAGAGAACTTGATTTTTACTTCTGGTTCTGTCACCAATTATGGCCCAAGTCACTTCATCTCTCTCTCGCAAACTACTCTGAGAAAGTAGCTTTCTGGATGATTTCTTCCCCAGGTAATCTGAATAACCAGGTGGCGTGGGAAGGGATTTAAGCAGTATGCAATCAAGCTGAGTAACATTCCTGGTGATGCAGTGCTGAAGTACCGGTGAAGGCAAGCAGAGTACAGGCAGGAGCTGTGTCTGCCATCATCTCCCTCCATTTTAGATGTTCTTGGTTTTAAAAGCATTTTAGAAAATAAAAGCTTCATCAGTTCAGAATTGGCACATCTATTAACTGGTGGCAATGCTGCGAAACATCCAATCTGGGAGTTCATTTTTTTATGTGGTGCTATCTTTTTACTTCCAAGTTTGTTTCTTTTCATGTCTTATAATTACCCCGCTGGGTATTGGATGTAGCATTGCCCAGTTGGAAGATAGATAAGAAAACTGGTAATTAGAAACAATGTTCCCATATTGGAAGTGCTACAGGGAAATAAAAAGGCAGCTATCACCTCTGGCAGTTAAACAATTATACACTTCACTTTGCTAGAGTAGAGACAGTCAGTAAAAATGACTTAGGTGCACCCCAAAGAAACTAAGTTATTAAGAAACAAGGTGAGTCCACTGGACACTGGAGAAATACACAGGAATGTAAGATGAGATCCAGGCAGCTTGCTTATAAGTCGATTTGTTAAAGCCATAGATGTGATCATGGGGCCATGATAGCTGAAGAAGCTTCCTTATTTTGGCAGTGATGTACAGCAAGAATGCTTTTTTATTTTTATTTTTTTAAATAAATCACCATTTCACATCTCAGATAATAATAGTGAGCATTCATAGAGTATTGTGCGTGCCAGGCACTTGGCTAAGCACTCACACCAGTCCTTGGAAGAAGGTTCCCTTATCCCTACTTTATGAATTTGGACACTGAAATTTAGGGAGACAGTAACCTTCCTGGGAACATAATGATTGTCAAGTTGGGATTAAACCTCTTTGTCTCTAGATCAGTTGTCTTAAAATTTAGACAACACTGGTTCCAGATTTGCTTTCCAGAAAACCTGTATCTAAAATGACATTTCTTTCACTCGCCATCCCCTTGTTGGTCAGTCGCTCAGTTGTGTCTGACTCTGCGGCCCCATGGACTGCAGCACCCAAGGCTTCCCTGTCTTTCACTGTCTCCCAGAGCTTGCTCAAACTCACGTCCACTGAGTCAGTGACGCCATCCAACCATCTCATCCTCTGTCATCCCCTTCTCCTCCTGCCCTCAATCTTTTCCAGCATCAGGGTCTTTTCCAATGAGTTGGCTCTTCACATCAGGTGGCTAAAGTATTGAATTTTCAGCTTCAGCACTAATCCTTCCAATGAATATCCAGGGTGGATTTCCTTTAGGATTGACTGGTTTGATCTCCTTGCTGTCCAAAGAATTTTGGCTTTCTTTATTTTTCCTTCATTGCATTTACCATTATTATATGCTTGTGTTATTAGATCTATACTTTACATTGCTATATACCATTTATTATCATTACATATGTATTGTTAATTTCCCACTTCCTCTACTCTGTGTCCATGTTTTGTTCCCTGGTGATCTCCTGGGTTTTGAACGGTGCCTGGAATGGAGTAAGCTCCAATATATATTTATTGCATCCATCTGCAAAGGGCAAGTATTTAAAATGAGTGTCACTATATCTTTCTTTGATAATTGGGGATTTTTTTCTTTAGCCATTATTTGCATTAATTTTAGCTATTGCACTTTTTTGGAAACTTATAAACTCTAGTTTTAATGTTAACAGTTTAGAAGATTGACATGTCAGATAAAATATGTGAAACATATTTTCAAATAGAGGTTGAAAAATTTTGCCTTAAGTGAAAGCTACTAAGTTGATATTGATTCAAAGTTTTTCACAGAATGGATGAAAAAATGAGTAAATGGGCTTTGACCAGAGACACAGAAGGTCACTTTACTAGGAAATGCTCTGTAAAATTTTTCTCAGAAAATTGCTTTATTATTTCCAAATTCAAAATATTATCTCTCATCTTCTACATTCCACTTCAGAAATAACCTTTATCTTGCTGTTCAACAAAGATATTTGCTTTACAGCTTTCATTTACGTTGCCTGAAAGATTAAAAAGAATGGTTCAAGCTGTAGCTTCTGTGCTCTTCAAGGTGAGGAAACAAAAGCACTTCTTCCTGTTTTCAGCTGTATTGGAATTAGCCTCAAGAAAGTTGAATAATTCAGGTACAATGGAAATACAAGAATAATAATTTTTTTCATTTACTTCTGTCTACCCTGGCCTTGAACTTTTAAAAGTCTGACTCATGTACCGCCAAGTCTTCTGGGAAATAAAAGCCACTGTCTGCAGTGGTTATTCTGGCCCCTATCTCTGCTCCGCCTGTCTCTACCTCCCATCTCCCCCCTACCAGCTCCACGGAGGCTCAGTCCTGCTAATCCTTTGACTTTGTTTTCTCTTTCTGGTTCCAAAATCTTTGGTTTTGAAGACTGGGTGACTGAGCAGAACCTTGACTTCGGGTGCTCTCTGCAGACTGGCTTATACTCAGCGTCAGGCCCTTCCTGTCTTTAGTTATCTGAGTCAAATACAGTGTCCTTTTTACTTTCAGTTCCCAAGATCCAAACCTGCCATTAGTGTCCAACCAAAGTCCACTTGGCTCTTCTCTAAGTTGTGTTAGGCAACTATTGAGGTGTTAGGTTTGTATTTTTACCGCAAGTACAGAGCTATTTATCTGTCTGAAAAAGGCCAGGCATTAGTCTTCCTGATGTGAAGAGAAGTTCAAGCAATAAAACAAGCAAGCTGCTGCAAGAATATAATATCTGTGATTACACCAAGGTCTGTTTACAGAGAGAGATGTGGCTCATTTTCTAATCCTCCAAAGTGTCTAGAACAGTACGCAGCACTGCAAAGCAGGGGGTATATGATTTGCTGAGTTGAATTCATCAGAGCAGATACTTAGTTTAGCCAAGAGATGGCAGATGTGAGCATATCCCTTTAGTTTCAGACCCTGTTTATATAGTTCAGCTCCAGCATGGTCCTGGAGTTTTCGCTGTTCAAGTTCATTCATAAAAAGCAGCTGGACTAATACTTATTCTTCGCAACTACTGAGCCCAATGCTGCAACTACTGAAGCCTGTGCGCTCTAGAGCCAGTAGAGCTATAAGAGAAGCCACTTCTGCAGTAAGAGAAGCCAGCGCGATGAGAAGCCCCTGCACCACAATTAGAGAGTACCTCCCACTCACCACAGCTAGAAAAAGTCCACATACCCCAACGAAGACCCAGTGCAGTCAAAAATAAACAAATAAAATGAATTAACACTAATTCTTGGCATGCAATTAGGAGAGGATTGTAGTTAAGAAGAACCAACCCTGATGTCTGTCAGGGGTATGCCACTTCACCAGGTAACAGGTAGAGCTAGGCAGGTCATTTTGTGGTTGCCCCTTGTAGTGCAATTCGGCTTGAGAAGAACTCCCCAATGTCACATGCTATCTCTGAAGGAGCAGGTTTTCACAATATACAAATAATGGTCAGCAAAGCGAGAGGACATTTGACAACCTATCTTTCATTAGCCCCAGAGAGCGCCTGATAAGGTTGACAAGCTCTCTGGAGCGGCTATAGGCTGCAGGGAAGGGATAGCGCTCCTATCCCTTCCCAAGTGTGACAGCAGGCTTGCCACCTGTGGTCCACTTGGGGGTTCGGCAAGTAGAGTTCAGGTGCTGGCTGTTTATAAGCCTTCTCTGGGAGAGCCAGGTGCCTAGTGCTAGAAGAGCTGAGGCTTATGGGGAGGTATGGTTTCTCTTGCCAGGAGAAGGAAGCCCCACCAGTCATATAGAAAGCTGAACTTGGTAAATTCCATATATATGTGTTAGTATGCTGTAATGTTCTTTATCTTTCTGGCTTACTTCACTCTGTATAATGGGCTCCAGTTTCATCCATCTCATTAGAACTGACTCAAATGAATTCTTTTTAATGGCTGAGTAATATTCCATGGTGTATATGTACCACAGCTTCCTTATCCATTCGTCTCCAAGCCATGCAGCTGACAGTCCAAAGCCTCAGGTCACTCATGGAGCCCCAAGAGTGTCTCAGGGTCATGGTCAGACAAACCTGAGTGTTGCATCAGACCAACTCTTTTGGAAATGTTAGTGATCACACCATTTTAGATACTTTTATAAGCCAATGAGCAGGATGATCTGACTTACAAAAAAACTGTACAACAGAGATTTTTGATAGTTTACTTTCTTTTGTTGTGCACCTCAGACAGAATGCCAGGACAGGAGATTCACTGTGCAAGCTTGCTTTGAGCTATTAGTTGAAGAAAATGGGGATATAGATGGGAAGATGTTCCTGAAATAGAGGTGTAGCATGTTATTATTGGCGTAGTGGCTGGAGCAATTGTGTGGGTCACAAATGATAAAATACATGAAAGGTGAACATAGCACATATTTTTGGAAGCATATTTATTTTCTCTGACCAAACCGTGGCCTGCTCCAACCCATCAATTGTCATGCACAGAGAATATTGTTCACAACTTTTTGGTTGCAAATAACAACAAACTAATTTAAATTAGCTTGGCCCAAAAGGGGGAATTTTTATCAGGAAGTCAGTAGCATTAAGGACAGGACTTCAGGGAAAACAAAAATCCAGGCCTCAGTATTACATGGACTATCTCTCATACTCTCTTTATTCTCTGTTTTCTGTTCATTTCCTCAGTAGTTTTCTTTACACATGAAAGCACGGTTGTCCACAGCTTCAGAACCCACATCACCCCAGATTTCCCACCACCAGAAAAGAAAATCTCTTTTTTTGTTCCAATTTTTAAAACATCAGGTAAGGATTCTAACTGATGTAGCTTGAGCTTTGTGCTCATGTTGCTGAGGCAACGAGGTAATATAATGGCAGTGGCCGTCCTTGTGTAAATACATGGGTGAAGTAGGGTGGAAGGATGGAGTCTAAAAAAAGGTGGGTGCTCTCAACATAAGAGGTGGGAGAGGCTTGACAAAAAAAACCCTTAGGCATCCACTGCATAAGGTGTTCACCGAGCTCTTAGCTTTTAATCCAGTTTCAATGGTAATGTCGTTTTGTCTACCAGAGTCTATGAATTAAAGATAAACCTGCATGGAGTAGAAAGCTTCTGAAGAAGGGGGTTTCCAAAGCAAGACTTCCTTCCATTGAGAAGGCTTTAAATTTCTCTTTTAAGCAACACAACTTTAGGGATTCAATTTTTCTGTATGATTTTGCTTTTCTAATTTTATCATTCTGCTTGGTAGTAACAACTTTCATTGTATTGCCTAGGAATTCATTTCAATGTCTATGAGCTCAATTTAAGCTTTTTGAAACAAACTACAATCACACTTTTTACACGTAGTTTTCTGAGCAGTTCCTGAAGCTAGGCAATGGTTTTCTATAAGAGCACTGAATTGCAGATCAATTTAAGGCATCTTTTATGGGGCGTGGGGAGGAGTATTGGGTTTTTAAAATTAGTCTTCTATGTTCGTTAACTATGGCTAACTTTAAATCTTGAGTTAATTAGCAATATGGATCATGCAGCCCATGTTCAAGGCTGTAACACTGACTTACTTTAACGGTAAAATGAATAGGTGCCAAATGAATTTTAAATGAGATGAACACAAGGGAAAAATCATTTCAGGTTGCTACAATCCATTTGGACAAAGCAATATTTGCACCAGTTACTAAAATTCACGTACTCTGGAAATCATGAATACAGGAGTCTTTGTATTAGCCACAAATCTTAGGTTTTCTAACAAACTTTGGACAACCTGTCTAAGCTCTGAATAATTTGGATTTATCTCATAAGATCCAGGAATGGGCTTGGCCTTAACAACATGAAGGCTGAATTTATGAACAACTTAGATTTGAAACAAAATGGATTCAATTCAGTAAACCCAGCAATGGCCATTGTTTCCAAAAAACTGACTTTGGGTCTGTCTCTCTCTTTCTCTTCCCTTTGATTTTAATGGATGTGTGATATAATTAACTTTATGCATTTGACATATTTCACCCGGGCTATTGGCTAAGACATTAACATTCCATTCCACTTTCTCGTTTGTAGCTCATGGCAGTTAGAAAAGGCAGATGCCCTGTCCACTGCTCTGTAGTCCCTGCTGTCAGGAGCCGGCTGTGTGAATGTGGGGGCCAGACTTCCTCTATTAGACCTGCCATAAGCAGCTGGGCATTTGTCTATCAGCCCATCTGCCAACCCCTAGCAAAATCACACAAGTATTTCTGAGGCTAAAGCTGATTCTGGTACTAAGATAATGAGCTCAGATAATGAGGCACCACTTCCCTTTGGATAGCTTAGATGCACAAAAATGTTCCGATGAGAAAGGACTATTTAGGTCTAATGAAAGTATTTCTTAGAAAATTTAATGCACACACAATCCCTCCAAAGACAATACATTTTTAACAAGCTGGAAAATTCTTGTGGAGAGATACAATCTCCAAATTGGAAGAAGAGATTATTGGTCATTTGAGTTAACTTCTCTGATGTATAAATCCCTTCTAGAACATTCCTGACAAGTGATCATCTCATCTCAGCTTGAAACCACTCCAGTGATAGAAATATAAGCAGTCATTTCTTTTTGTTAGAGGCATAACTGGAAAGGCAAGAAATCATGATGGCAATAACCATTTCAAGAAATGTTCCAGGAGAAAGAGGGTAACAGGAAATCCATCATGACACTGATTTCACCTTTCACAATTTAGTAGAAACCCCTTCTTTTCCACAATGTGAATGTTCTGCAGACAACTTGGTACAGAGTTAATTAAGGGATTTTTTGGAAGGAAAAGGATCTCAGATATCCAACAGCTTCTTGAAAGTTGAAGTTGGGGGATTTTTTTTTTTTTTTTTTTTTGGTTGTGGATTCAAGTGACTCCAGTCAAGCCCTGGGAAAAGAACATGGCAATAATCTTTCGAAAAAATTCCCCATAGTGGAAAGAGCCAGCCTCTGCATGTGGTCAGGAAGGTAGAAGCTGAGAATGTTTGTGCTGGGTCTGGGAGGTGTTTATTCCAGAACTTGTGTTTGTTTGTTTGTTTTTTCATAAAAGCATTAGAATCAAGAGGAAAAGACTTTCCCCAATCTGGGCATGAAGGGGTTATGTACATTATGGGAAATACCTGGCTATAGGGAGTGGGAAGAATGAAATGAGAGATACTGTGCACCCAAATCAGCATATCTGAACTCCGGTTACATTTACATTAAGTCCTTGTTTCCCTGTTTTGAGTCCACAAAGATCTGTCTGTACAGTGGCAGTCATTTGATGACAGCTCTACACTGACTTCTATTCATTCTAGACTTCCTCAACTCTTTTTTTCAAGGACTTTTTAGTTAAGTTGTTCAGTCACAAACTCATGTCTGACTCTTTGCGACCCCATGGACTGCAGCATGCCAGGCTTCTTTGTCCTCCACTATCTCCTGGAGTTTGCTCAAGTTTATGTCTATTGAGTCAGTGAAACTATCTAACCATCTCCTCTTCTGTGGTCCTCTTCTCCTTTTGCCTTCAATCTTTCCCAGCATCAGGGTCTTTTCCAAAGACTCAGCTCGTTGCATCAGGTGGCCAAAGTATTAGAGCTTCAACTTTAGCATCAATCCTTCCAATGAATATTCAGAGTTGATTACCTTGAGGATTGACTGGTTGGATCTCTTGCAGTCCAAAGGACTCTCAAGTCTCCCCCAGCACCATAATTTGAAAGCATCAGTTCTTCAGCACTCAGTCTTTTTTATGGTCCAACTCTCACATCCATACATGACTACTGGAAAGCTTTGACTGTACAAACCTTTGTTGGCAGTGATATCTGTGCTGCTGTTCTTAGTCGCTAAGGTGTGTCTGACTCTTTGCGACCCCGTGGCCTGTAGCTCTTCAGGCTCCTGTCTGTGGTGATTCTCCAGGCAAGAATACTGGAGTCGGTTGCCATGCCCTCCTCCAGGGGATCTTCCCAACCCAGAAATGGAACCCAGGTCTCCCGAACTGCAGGTGGATTCTTTATCATCTGAGCCCCTTAATACACTGTTTGCCATAGCTTTCCTTTCAAGAAGCAAGTGTCTTCTAATTTCATGTCTACAGTCACCATCTGCAGTGATTTTGGAGCCCAAGAAAAAGAAAATCTGTCATTGCTTCTAATTTTTCTCCTTCTATTTGCCATGAAGTGTTGGAACTGGATGCCTTGATCTTAGTTTTTCGAGTGTTGAATTTTAAGCCAGCTTTTTCACTCTCCTCTTCACCCTGATAAAAAGGCTCTTTAGTTCCTCTGCTTTTTGCATTAGAGTGGTATAATCTGCATATTCAAGGCTGTTGATATTTCTCCTGACAAACTTGATTCCAGCTTGTGACTTATCTAGCCCAGCATTTCACATGATGTACTCTGTAGACAAGTTAAATAAACAGGATGACAATATACAGTCATGTCATAATCCTTTCACAATTTCTAACCAATCAGTTGTTCCATGAAAGGTTCTAACTGTTGTTTCTTGATCCGAATACAGGTTTCTCAGGAGACAGGTAAGGTGGTCTGGTATTCCCATCTCTTTAAGAATTTTCCACAGTTTGTTTTGATCCACACAGTCAAAGGTTTTCTTGTAGTCAATTAAGTAGATGTTTCTCTGGAATTCTTGCTTTCTCTATGATCCAGTGAATGTTGACAACTTGATATGTGGTTCCTCTGCCTTTTCTAAACCCAGGTTATACATCTGGAACTTCTCGGTACATATACTGTTGAAGCCTAGTTTGAAGGACTTAGAGCATAACCTTATTAGCATGGGAAATGAGCACAATCGTACAATAGTTTGAACATTCTTTGGCACTGCCCTTCTTTGGGACTGGTATGAAAACTGACCTTTTCCAGTCCTGTGGCCACTGCTGAGTTTTCCAAATTTGCTAACATAATGAGTGCAGCACTTTAACAGCATCATCTTTTAAGATTTGAAATAGCTCAACTGGAATTCCATCACCTCCACTAGCTTTGTGGGTAGTAATGCTTCCTAAGGCCCACTTATCTTATACTCCAAGATGTCTGGCTCTAGGTGAGTGAGCACACCATCGTGGCTACCCCAGTTAAGACCTTTTTTGTATAGTTCTATGTATTCTTGCCACCTCATCTTTATCTCTTCTGCCTTTGTTAGGTCCTTGCCATTTCTGTCTTTTATCATGCCCATCCTTGCATGAAATGTTCCTTTGATATCTCCAATTTTCTTAAAGAGATCTCTAGTCTTTCCCATTCTATTGTTTTCCTCTATTTCCTTCTCTTTCCCTTTGCTCTAGATTCCCCAAATGTATTGGAGGCTCTATTGTTTACATTTTTATGTGCATGTTACTGATAGCATCTGAGAAATGAAAGATGGAAGAGGAGGATCTCTCAGCTGACTAAGCTTAGGATGGCATCAACTTCAGGCAGGAACCTCTCAACCTTACAGATGCCCTCCGCAGGCCAGATATTGATCCACATTAGAAACAATAAAAGCTAAACATATTGCCTATTGATTGTTTAGGACATTTGTCAAGCATGAACTCTTCTCCATTTCCTCTCTGAGCCATTTCCCGCCTCTGGTGTGTCTAGGCAGTGTGAGTAGAAGAGCAGAGTCTTTCAAATAGCTTATTTTTTTAAAACAACTGATGCAATAATGCCAGTAATTGCCTTGCACAGATCAACATAAGATTATTTAAATTCAATATGTAAAATTGTATGATATTTCCTATTCTGGATTAATTCTAATCCTTCACATCAGAGTCAGAATATTTCAGAAAAGAGAGGAATGTGAAGGTCACCTGATTCAGTTAGCTCTACTTGGACATTTTCACTGTGGGTATTTCCCACTTCATCTCCCTAGCTACCAAGCCATTTAATGGGTAGAAGGAATTAAAGTATTAGATTAATGACTGTGCTGACTGGCTTGTAGGGTGCTTTCAGGCTCTGGAATGTACTTTCATAATTTTTGTGTTTCCTATAGGTATTTTGCTCACTGAAGGATTATCTGGCATGTGCTGGAGTCATTTTGTACATTGCAAATGATGATATTCTGCTTTACACATACTCCTAAAGAAAATTTAGCTAAATTTATATATAAATCTGAAGCTATGAGAAGGAGTTTCCAGGTGGTGCCAGTGGTAAAGAACTGTCCTGCCAATGCAGGAGACATAAGAGTTGTGGGTTCAATCCCTGGGTCGGGAAGATCCCCTGGAGGAAGGCATGGCAATCCACTCCAGTATTCCTGCCTGGAGAATCCCCATGGGCAGAGGAGCCTGGCAGGCTACAGTCCATAGGGTCACAAAGAGTCAGACATGACTGACGCAACTGAGCATGCATGCATGAAGCTATGAGACAGCCAGTAACAAACTCCATCTCTAAATGGTAATTCCAATAGAAGCTTTCCACATTAAAGGAAAGCACTACATTGTAAATATGTCACCTTCAACAGCTTGCATACATTCTAATATCCCAATTTTGACTTTTAAATTTGAGCAAGCAAATCTGTTCTTGAGTCTGCATCAGATATTTCATAAGGCAAGAAATAAATTTTTCTTTTTATCTGAGTATAAGTCAAACTTCAAGACAACATCTAGGTCACAGAGAAGAGACCAGAAGAGAGACACTGGTGTGATGAGGAGGTCAGGTCAGGAGTGGAGAAATGCTTTGCTGGTTATTCTTGTTTGCTCAAGTCCCAGTCAAATGTATCAGCATTTCCTCAGATGTATTCTGTAGAACCCAGTTATCACTTGGGTTATTTTTCAATATGGTAATAGCTTCTGTATGAAAAGAGAATTCTATTGTCAATTACATTAGGGAATAAAATGTATACACTATATCCTCTCATAGAGGTAAACTGTGCTTTGCATGTTAAAAGCATTGGAAAGTCTTACAATAAAGAAATCTCTTTACTTCAGTGGCTGACCACAGAACCTCTTTTTCCCCCAACAGCTATTGATAAAATATGTTCCATGAAATACTGTATGGGACCCTGGCCTGTATCTTTTTGAAAAAACATAAATTGTGATGACTAGATTATACAGAATACATCAGATAACCTAACCAGTAAAGAGAAGAGTAGATTATCCAACACAATATTCTATTATAAGATAGCAAAATAACAAATTCACTTTTTCAAAGTTACTCTTGACTGGCATGAAGCTTACTGTCCAACACAACATCTAAGCCTTTTCTTTGACAAGTTGTACTGGATGGATCTTGTTAAATATTTGTAAAATTATAAGTGGAAAATATGACATACATTTCTGTTAAATTCCATTTAGTTAGTTCAGTTGATTCTTTATCTCAGCCATAAGCATGGACATTACACCAAAGATAAAACCACACTTCTAACTGATAATTTAATTCTTTAATTGTGAAAACTTTTCCATTTAATTTTTGTAGTCACATAATATTTATTTTTTAAAATGCCATAAGACAATAGAAATGAGTTAAAAATGCCATATTTTTCTTATTAAAAAAGAAAATTATGACCCAGAAAATTGCCATAGTAAGAATTTTATGCTTGGCAATCATTACCATGAAAGATCAAAGTCAGACCCCCATACTAAAGTTGAGGAACAGCAGAAATGGAAATGATAACACAGGCTTATTGATAAACTCATTCTTTGATTTTCAGAATGTAACCAGACAGAAAATTCCAATTAACCCTAAGTGCTATCTAAGAGCTGCACTCTTACAGCTGAAACAGACTGACATTTCTCATTTGGGAAGTGACATGGAAAATAGGATGTAAAACAAGGAGGCGAAAGACATTCAAATGGACTGAAGAAACTTAAGAAAAATGATTCATAAAAATTAATTTACATTTTTGGCCACATATTGCTGTAGAAGTGAAAGAATGTGGTGAGCAGGAAGTCTTTTATTTTAAAATATATTAAATATTGAACATAAATATAGAACAGCATGCTGATAAATTTGAGAACATACTAGCAAATTATTTCCATATTGGGGATGCTTTAAAAACTCTCACTCATCCAAATTTGTATAACTTTGCTTGCTTCACAGCTTGTTGGCTGGCAAATAAGAATTCCCCCACAGACTCAAGTTATCTTTAATTGTAAAAGAAACTTTGTTGTTTCATTAGTACTAGTTTAATGTCTTTAAGCTTTTAATCAGAGTGAGTTCACAATTGCATTTTATATAATCGAACTGAAGTTTTAAAAAGTGGCAAATTTGATAGACTCTGTTTTAATATTGTTTTCTGATATAGTTGTCTGTATTTTTAAATATGTGAACCTTTTATGGTATAAGGAATCAGGCTATTTTATATCATAAATATTTAAATGTATAATCTTTAATGTCACAACTATTTAAATGTATAATCTTTTACAGCCTGGTTTTTAGATAAGTCCCTCATCTTAAATTATTATATCCTAACTCCTGAAACAAAAATGTGTTACCTGCACATTAAACAGGGATCTATTATTCTTGGTATACAAAATGAAAATATAAAGTCAAAGGAGAATGGGTTCAATGTACATTTGGCCAAAAATATGAGGGAAACCTATTTTGTTTTTCTGCAAAAACCAAAGTAATGCTGTCATTAACACAATCATGTTTTCAATCTGTGTAGATAAAATCTGTTTCAAAAAGATATACTTTCATTACTTGGAATTGCTGAGTTGGAAAGAGAGCAAAATTACCCTGTGGGAGAACAGTGAAAAGGAAGACTTAAGGGCAAAATGGAAAAATGGAGAAAACAACTAGAATCAAGGAAATTCTATTTTCAGGTCATATGCATTGGATATGGAAAAGACTGTGGTGAACAGAATGAGATTGTTAGGTCTGGAACAGCAGTTATTGTCTAAAAGGTTAGCTATAAATACCAGCAGCCAGTCTGCAGAGATAGAATCCAAGTTACACATTAGCCTATTCATTCACATTTAAACATGCAGGAAGTGAAAGTTAAATTGCTTCACCATGACGAACATCTTTAAATATTAGAAAAATGCGTTTAATTGATTGAGAAAAGCCTTCTCAGCTCTTGTGCTGAGGAATATCTAATACTTAATGTCTGAAAAGTAGGCTATATGGGAAACAAAAAGATGCCTATACTTTAGGCGGGTGGGGGTGGGGTGGGTGAAGTGTGGAGTAATGAGATAGTAAGAAAGGGAGAAGGGGAGAAGGAAAGAAACACCCAACTGAATGCAGAATTCCAAAGAATACCAAGAAGAGAGAAGAAAGCCTTCTTAAGTGCACAAAGAAACAGAGGAAAACAACAGAATGGGAAAGACTAGAGATCTCTTCAAGAAAATTAGAGATACCAAGGGAACATTTCATGTAAAGATGGGCTCAATAAAGGACAGAAATGGCAAAGACCTAACAGAAGCAGATTTTAAGAAGAGATGGCAAGAACTCACCGAACTATACAAAGAAGATCTTCGTGACCCAGATAACCACGATGGTGTGATCACTCACCTAGAGCCAGATATCCTGGAATGTGAAGTCAAGTGGGCCTTAGGAAACATTACTGCGAACAAAGTTAGTGGAGGTGATGGAATTCCAGCTGAGCTATTTCAAATCCTAATCCTAATTTCCCATGCTTTTCATGGTACTCTCTGGGAAACAAATTCTTTCCTACCACACTCCATCTAGAATGTACCATCTCCAAAAGCAATTCTCAAGGCTTATCAAAATTCTGGTTGCATCCTTAGACTGGCTGTTCACTATGCAGGAAGTGTTCATTGATTAACTAGATGAGGGGGAACTGAACTGTCAGCTGCTTTTTAGAATCTCCTGAGGAGATATGATAACATGTTGGACCCCGACCTTCAGACTTCATAGGCTTGGCTTGAGGCTCTAGCAAGTGGAGTTTTATAAGGCTCCTTAGGTGACTTTATTGTACAGCAGGGGTTGAAAACCACTGAACCAAATGATGTCTAAAAACTCAATAGAGTGAGCAGGGAGGGAGAAAGGGGAACCAGGAAAAGGAGCTTACTATGGTAAATGAATCTGTGCATTTTTAATGGATGGAAGAGAGGGGAGATCATTTTGAGTGTAGAAAACAAATTAATAGGGGCAACAAAAGAAGAAACTTCTTTCTAGTACTGCCACCTCTGTTTTCCCTGTTTGTGGCCTGAGTTGCACTATCATCCCTCCCCACCCCCTTGTCTGTGCTAAGTGGGCTAGGATCTGGAAACAGCAGTGACTCCAATGTAGGTGAGCAGAATCCTTGCAGCAGGGCTGTGGGAGGGAGGCTTATTCACAGATGCCTTAGTTTCACAACTTCTGAAATTATGCGTTTGTGATGTAAGTATTCAAAGTGATCACAACTTTACTGATGCTTTCAGACTGTGGTGTTGAGAAGACCCTTGAGAGTCCCTTGGACAGCAAGGAGATCAAACCAGTCAATCCTAAAGGAAATCAATCCTGAATATTTATTGGAAGGACAGCTACTGAAGCTCCAATACTTTGGCCACCTGTTGAGAATAGCCAACTCATTGGAAAAAAATACTGATACTGGGAAAGACTGAGGGCAGGAGGAGAAGGGGCCAATAGAGAATGAGATGGTTGGACGGCATCACCTGACTCTATGGATATGAGTTTGAACAAACTCCAGAAGATGGTGAAGGACAGGGAAGCCTGGCATGCTGCGGTCCACGGGATCACAAAGAGTGAGACACGACTTAAGTGACTGAACAACAACGAACTAACAGATTTGGAGAATCAGAGCTTTACCTTCAGTGAGTGGTTTAATATCAAGTGATCTTTGGGTTACTGTCACCATTCATCACTTGCTGAGTATCTAACAAGAGGGTAGAGGGTTGATTCATGTCAATGTATGGCAAAAACCACTAGAGTATTGTAAAGTAATTAGCCTCCAACCAATAAAAATAAATGAAAAAATAAATAAATAAAAAATAAAAATTTGAGATTTAAAAATATTTAAAAAAAAAAAAAAAAGGGTAGGTTAGGCTAGAGAGATTTCTAAAGCAGAGTCTTGACTTCATGTCAGAGTTACAGGACCAGAAATTCCAAAGTTGATGCTAAGGAATTTTTTTTAAAAGCCCTAGGAATTTTATCTGTGGGGTGAAAAGATACTTCTTTACAATATCAAAAATTCAGACATTATAAAAGAAAATTTAAATTTTTATTCATGTAAAAATCAGAAATTCTGTCTATAAGCAAACTCAGAAGACAAGTGACAAAATGGGGGAGAAAATTGAGAAAGAGCAAAACCTAATGAAAAAGTGAGTGAAAGACACAAATAATTCATATTAAAGAGTATGTGAGTGGTTTGGGGGATTTCTCAGGTGGCACTAGCAGTAAAGAACCCACCTGCCAGTGTAGGCAAAGGTAAAAATCATGGGTACCATCCCTGGGTCAGGAAGATTCCCTGGAGGAGGACATGGCAACCCACTCCAGTATTTTTGCCCGGAAAATCCCAGGGAGAGAGGAGCCTGGTGGGCTACAGTTCATGGGGCCGAAAAGACTCGGACATGACTGAAGCGACTTAGCACACACACACATGAGTGGCTTTTAGACATATGAAAATATATAAAACTTTACTCATACTGAGGTCACTGTAAATGAAAAATACTCTGAAATGCCATTTATCAAATGTCAAAAATTCCAGGTCTGATAGTGCACCATGTTGGCTGAGCTGCAAGGAAACAGACATCTCTTATACTTTGCTGGCATGAGTATAAATTGCTGCAATTCCTATAGCGAGTAACTGTGGCAATACCAATTAATATTACAAATGTGTCTATTCTTTAACCCAGGAAATTGCTTTCCTAAAAATTTTTGGTCCTTGCTCTCAGAAAATTTTATATTTTCTTTTATGTTTACAAATTTCATCATAATATGTCTGGGTATGAAGTTTTCCTTTTTCTTTTCTCTCCTGTTTCTCTTTAAGGCTTTTCAACCAAGATTTTCAATCTTTTGTGGTAGTCATGTCCAACTCTTTGTGACCCCGTGGACTGTAGCTCATCAGGCTTCTCTTTTCCATGGGATTCTCTAGGCAAGAACACCGGAGTGGGCTGCCATTCCCTTCTCCAGAGGATCTTTCTGACCCAGGGATCGAGCCTGGGCCTCCTGCACTGCAGGCAGATTCTTTACCATCTGAGCTACCAGAGAAGCCCTTCAATCTTTTATCTTACTTCAACTGGACAAACTTGATATTGTTTCTTCAAATGTTTTCTTCTTGGCTTATTGTTTTCCTTGTTTTTCCGGTAGTGCCTACGCTTCAATTTTGATACTTCTGCTGCTTCTGTTCTTTAAATCTCTTAGCTTTCGTTTCCTAGTTTCTTTTTAAAAATTCTTTTCTCTGAATTCAGGTAAATAAATAGCTCTTATCCGGCCAATCTTACCATTATTATGTCTATATATATATTTTCATTTATTTTTATTAGTTGGAGGCTAATTATTTTACAATATTGTAGTGGTTTTTGTCATACATTGACATGAATCAGCCATGGATTTACATGTATTCCCCATCCCGATCCCCCCTCCCACCTCCCTCTCTACTGCCATATGACCCAGCAATCCCACTTCTGGGCATACACACCGAGGAAACCAGATCTGAAAGAGACACGTGCACCCCAATGTTCATCGCAGCACTGTTTATAATAGCCAGGACATGGAAGCAACTTAGATGCCCATCAGCAGACGAATGGATAAGGAAGCTGTGGTACATATACACCATGGAATATTACTCAGCCATTAAAAAGAATTCATTTGAATCAGCTCTAATGAGATGGATGAAACTGGAGCCCATTATACAGAGTGAAGTAAGCCAGAAAGATATGTCTATATATTTCTAACCAACTTAAACATGTTTGCTTCTCTAAAAGTTTGTTAGAGTTTTCGTTTAGATTTTCAGGTCCATATTTCCTCCCCTTTTCCCCCCTACTTTGTTTCTAACTATTGTTTCACTACAATTGTTTTGGGAAAAACTAACTAGCAGCTTGAATTAGTTTGATATGTAGTCAGGGTCCCAACTGATTCTTAAGTATACTGAAATGCAAGAACCACTGTTCTAAAGTCTATTAAATTAATACAGGACATAGATCTTTGGATCAAGTTTCAAATTTCAACTCTGTCATCTATTGACTGTGTTGAGCTTGGTGTAATTGTTTATCCTTTCTAAGCTTCTTTCCTCATCAATCAAATCTACCTTACCTGTCTCACATACTTGCTATGAAGATAAATAATACATTAGTAAAGAAAAACTATAAGTTGATCATTGTTGTTGAAACTAAGACTAAAACAAAGCAGAATAATAATAAGAAATTTAGCCAGTTCTAGTCCCATCAGGGCACCCAGATCATCTGAAAAATCTCCTACGCTCTTCTGCTGGGCAGCCTATCTCAGTGATAGTTAAAATGAGTAAAGTGAGCCAGGCCTGCAGGGTACTGCTCAGCTTCCACGTGCTTGTAGGCAGCTAGACTTCTGCAGCACTGTTAGGACCACATACTGTCAAGGTCATAAATACTATCAAGGTCCTCCTCACACCCAGAATGATTGCACAGTATTGTGTATGGATAATGAGTATGACTGAAACATTTGTATGATCTGTGCAGTGGTCTTGTATGGTAACTGTAGAAGTGACCACTTCAATGTCCATTTCATGTCAGAGAGATTACATTTGACAAGCCAGTAATCAAATCTGTGTCTGAATCCAGAGCCAATGGAAAGAGTGCACTATCACTTATGTCTTCTACAGAAATACTGTAACGTACATCGTTACCCATGGGCCACAGAGAATGACCTCACTTGGGGAAAGGCCACCAGCCTATGTCTCCGAAGACCTCAGTTGGTGGCTACTATTTGTTTCTGAAGCTAGGTCTGTTTCTCCAGCTTTGAAGCCTCAGAAAGAACTTTGCTATTCTTAGGACTCCTGCCACATCTCATGGACAGACCCAAATGAAGTTTCAAAATCAGTATAGGAAACCTGAATATTAATTTGTTAATTTTGGGGGAAAATAACTAATATAGGGATAAAATTAAATTGTATGTGGCAAATATTCTTTTCTTGTAGGAAGAATTATATAGGAAGTAAAATAAAAATGTGAAGATTGCTTAGTGAATGTAGAATCAAAGCAAAGGAAGCTGTTGAGATTAACAGAATATTCATTCAACAGAATCAGAGGCAGGTAGTCTAATTCAAGTAGCTCCATACTAGAGATACCCTTGGGAATGACACCAAGATGCCTGGGATCCTTTGGCTATGACACATCCAATGGACGCTGCCAACACTTGACTCGGTGCCTCTCTGGCTCTAGTTATTTTGCTTTGAGGGAAGGTATGATTTGGAGCAGATCTTTGATGAAGAGAATGATAAAATATCTTAGGAGATCAGCAAAAAGCCAATAATCCCAGAAGGCAGGAAAGAAAAAACAATTTTTTTGGCCGATAACCAACTGCCTGCCTGACCGGAATTAAAGAGTGAAGCAAAAGTTGTAAGTGTACAAAGGAACATCGACAATGTGTCAGTCACTGTGTGCAAAGTGCTTTAGATATAGAATATTATTAACCTTAAAGTATTAAAAATAAACACTAACCTTAAATCCTATAGTCGAAGTGGGGGTATTAGTTTAACAAAGAGCTTGGAAGAGGTAAATGCAGAATAAGTGTTAAATAGCAAAAGTCTACGAGGATAAGAATAATCTTCCTATCTATTAAATTCCATACTCTCCTCTCTTAGCATGAAACAAAGTTTGGGTTCCTATGCAATCTTGTGAATTTATCTTCTGCTAATTTCAAATTTAGCAATCTAGGAAAGAGAATGGGGCTTCCCTCGTAGCTCAGTTGGTAAAGAATCTGCCTGCAATGCAGGAGACCTAGGTTCGATTCCTGGGTAGGGAAGATCCCCTGGAGAAGGAAAGGGCAACCCACTCCAGTATTCTTGTCTGAGAATCCCACGGACAGAGGAACCTGTTAGTCTATTGTCCATGGGGTTGCAAAGAGTCAGACATGACTTAGTAACTAAACCACCAGGAAAGAGAATAGGCAATACAGGATGAATCCATTAGAGGTGTGTGTAACAAACCAGAGTCATCTGAAGTCCTGTAGTAGTAGTATTCTACCTCTCATTCATTGCTTCTTTGTTTTTATTTTAATTGAAGTATAGTTGACGTAATCTTATATTACGTGCAGGTGTACAGAGCATAGTGATTTGATATTTTTAGACGTGATTTGATATTTTTATACATCATGCACTGTACACAGTTATTAATATTATTAATTATATTCCCTATGCCATACATTACATCCCTGTGACTGATTTATCTTACAACTGGTAGTAAAGTACTTCTTAATCCCCTTCATCTATTTAGCTCATACCCTTACTCTGTCTTCCCTGGCCATTGCTAGGATGTTCTCTGTGCCTGTGGGTTACTTTTCTGTTTTGTTATATTTGCTTGTTTGGGGCACATGAAAAGATGCTCAACATCACTAGTCATCAGATAAATGCAAGTCAAAGCCACAATAAGATATCACCACAAATCTGTCAAAATCACTATTATCAAAAAGACAAGAAATAATAAGTACTGGTGAGAGTACTGGTGGAGAAAAGGGAACCCTCGTGCACTGTTGATGAAAACGTAAATTAGCGTAGCCACTGTGGAAAACAGGATGGAGTTTTCTTTAAAAAATTAAAAATAGAACTGCTATGCTATCCAGCAATTGCATTTCACGGTATTTATCTGCAGAAAATGAAAACACTAATTTTTAAAAATATATGTGCCCCATGTATATTGCAGCATTATTTACAATAGCAAGATAAGGAATCAACATAAGTGTCCACAGATGGATGACTAGACTTAAAGAAGGTGTGATATATATAATAAAATATTATTCAGCCATAAAAAAAGAATGAAATTTTGCCATTTGTGACAAGATGGATGGACCTAGAGTGTATTATGCTAAAGTGAAATAAGCAAGACAGAGAAAGACAAATATGGTCTGTTTTCACTTATGTGCAGAATCTAAGAAACAAAACAAATGAACCTACCACTTCTTTTTGACCTAATTCTACATTCTAACAAGGCATGCCTTCATAGGAGATGATATTCTAGGCCCCTCACCTGTCTCATTAAACTCCTCTTGTGGGATCTGAGCCAGAATAGCCTGATCCAGAATGAAAACAGAAATCTGTTTCTACTAAAAAAAACATACTATCTAGGGATTCTATAATGAGAGAAAAGTCTCTCATTATAGATAGATAGACTATCTATAGATAGACTCAGTGTGATTTGTTTACTTATTGTGTGAACAGTGCTGCTCCCCACTCCACACCTTTTCCCCACTTTGTGGGAATATTGCTAAGAAGTCCCTGCCATGACCCGCTGTCTCGGAAAACTGCCAAGGGACTGACATCATGGGAATTTGCTGAGGCTGTTCTGTGAAGGTCATTGAATTCTCGGCATAAGGGTTTTGGGCAGGAAACCTTCTATATTTCTTTGATAACAAACCAAAAATCACCAGCCCAAGGAATTGAGACTGCATTTCATTAACACAGCTTTCCCAGAAAACAGTGTGATGCCAGGCAGCCTCTAATATTGCTTTTATAGCCTGAGCTGGCTGGTATAACCTTATGAAGTACTGTCCCAAGTGTGTTATTATTGAAAGCACACAACCCTGAACTCCCAGTTTCAAGCAGTTTTCAAATTCTTCCCTAAAAATGCTTCTATTTCTATATCTCTCATATATCACCTTGAAAGTCCTGAAAGAGAAAATAGAGTTATCAGTCCTATGAGAAATAGCTAAATATTTAATGTAGGTAAAATGAAAATCATGATTTATTGTGAAAAATATGAGTCATGGATTTGGCATATATTATTACTATTATTGTCATTAGTATTGCTGGATCAGTAGTAGCATACTGTGAGTATATTCAGAACAACTCAAAATCCTTTCTACGACAAAGCTGACTCTGTAACATTCATTGTTGTTGTTTACTCGCTGAATCATGTTCGACTCTTTGTGACCCCATGGACGGTAGCCCACCAGGTTCCTCTGTCCATGGGATTTCCCAGGCAAGAATATTGGAGTGTGTTGCCATTTCCTCCTCCAGGGGATCTTCCCAACCCAGGGGTAGAACCTGCATCTCCGGCATTGGCAGGTGGGTCCTTTACCACTGAGGCACCAAGGAAAATTTATTTAGCCATCAACATATATTAGTCAATACTGTAATGCCTTATACATGTTATCTCATTTTATTCTACCTTTTATAAATAAGGCATTGAAGAACAGAGAGGTGAGATAATTTGCCCATACCCCACAGACAGTAAATGACAGAACTGGATTCAAACTCAGATAGTCCAGTTGGAGATTCTGTACTCTTAATCTCTGTTGTAATACTCAGAGTTGAACATGTATAGATTGAATCACATAAAAAAAGCAGTAGTTATTATTTAAGAAGTACAAATAAATTGAAGTAACACTAATGAGATTAAGCATTTCAATGTTGATTTTTGAATTTTTTTTAAAAAGTACTTTTTTTTTGACCAATCACAAATGTATGGAATAGTTACAAGTCTAATACAAACAGCCTTTATTTTTTTCTGAACCAGTTGAGTTGGCACATGATTCTCTACCACTCTCAAATAGTTTAGAGTCTATTTCTTTCTTTTATTTTCCTATTGGTACATTATACAGCCATGAAAATAAATAAAACAGTTGTATGCAGACATACAGTTACTACTATATTCCCTAGTGTGTGCCAGCGTGCCAAGTTGCTCAGTCATGTCTGACTCCTTGCGACCCATGGACTGTAGCCCACCAGGCTCCTTTGCCAGTGAGATTCTCCAGGCAAGAATACTGGAGTGGGTTGCCATGCCCTTCTCCAGGGAATCTTCCTAACCCAGGGATCAAACCCACATCTCCTATATCTCCTGCATTGGCAGGTGGGTTCTTTACCACTAGGGCCACCTTTGAAGCCCATATTCCCTAGACCCCATTCAAATTCTGCCAATAAGAAGATGTCCTCACAATCCAGTGGGTCCCAGTGCTTCCTGAATGACTCAATGTCCACTAGAGCATTTCTTATAGGTTCTTTTAGCCTGTTATTTTTCCTAATATAAAAATGTATCTCCCTTATGATCTAAAACCTCATGCCATCTGGCTTTATAACCCTGGGTAATTAAAACTTCCATCTGTGTCAACACATGAACATGTCATACACTATGTTACTACTATCCATTTAAAATGGCACAATCACATTTTGAATAGGGATTTCCAGAGATAATACTCTAAAAAATATATGAGATATTCATAATGAGAGTTGGTTTACTATAACGAGAAAGGAGATATCTTAAGGCAATGAAAGTTTTTCTGCCTTTAAATCTCACTATATAAACAACTAGCTTCTTAGTGGGGTTTTCCAATGCAGAGGAACATGACCTGTAACTCTTCAAATTTTAAAGATGACAACTGCTCTCCAAAGCTGCATGAAATATAATACTTTCCTAACCATATGCTAGAGGAGGAAAAACATTCTTGGTAAAATTTTAAAAAGAGAGATTATTAAATAGAGCATACTAATTAATCATGCCTTTGCACAGGGAGATTTCTATAGACCATTCCTTAGAGTCTCAGTTTCACTGCGAAAACTGCGTTAGTTTTACTTCCTCCAAACTAGTCACTAAAATTAGAGGTCTTTGTACTAAAACATTTCTTTTGATGATAGTCAACACAACTTTGTCATAATGGGAATCACTGCTTATCAGCTAAAAAGATAGAGGTTTAACTTAATGCAATCATTTTGGCCTCTTGAACACGAGTAACATTTGGTACCTTTGGAGTTTATTTCTATAAGTGAGTGACCTGAAAAATATCATACATTAACACCTGGTGAACTGAAAATAAATATCAGCCAGATTTGTGTTAACAAAAAGCCAGATATCTGGGTAGCAGCTGAAATTTTGTACAGTAAAGTGGACATAAATAGATGTAAGAATAAGACTGAATTAGATGAAACATACTTGCTAAAGACTTCAGAATTTCATACCTCTCCTAATATAGCATCATAAGGTAGGCTGGCAGGTCTCCATAGTTTAATATTTGTAGTCAGGGTACAAGTTAATTTGTTATAACTGAGGCCTAAAATGAAGGAGCTTAAATAAAGTAAATGTTTGATTCTTTTTAAGTTTAGTTTTAATTGGAGGATGATTAGTTTACAGTGTTGTCTTAGTTTCTGCTGTCCAACATGAATCAGCTGTAAGTACACGTATGTCCCCACCCTCCTGAGCCTCCCTCCCACCTCCGCATTCCACCCCCTAGCTCATCACAGAGCACCAACCTGAGCTCCCTGTGTTATATAGCAAACGGATAGCTAGTGCAAAGTTGTTTGGTTCTTTTTAATGGAGTATCTCTGCTCCACGAAGTCCTCCAAGTGACAGATGAGATGTTAATGTTCGTCCTCCTCAACATGTGACTTCCATCTCTAGAAGGTGACTGCTCCAGCTGCCAGTAAGTAGGAAAAGGAGAAAAGAGGGGAAGGGGAGTCCTGGAAGCACCAGGGAAATGCACAAATCCCTGCTGTTCTCATTCCCTTGGTGGGATTTGGGTAACAATGCCACAGCTAAATGCCTGTGAGGTCAGGGAAATGCAGTCTAGCTGGGTGGCCTTGTGCCTGCTCAAACTGAATAAAGGTGCGTGTGATTTATTAATAAAAGAAAAAAAAGAATGATATGCAGGCTTCAACTGATGGCGTCTATTACAATATCAGTAAAGAATTTAGGATCTAAGAGTACACACACATGCACCTGCACACGCACACACACACAAATTGTGGGGTTGTTTCCACGGATTGTAGGGAAAGGATGTATGTCGCTGATCCTTAGAGATAATTTAGCTTTTTAAGGAGAGTAGGGAAGGTATGGATATGGAGCTTCAGGTAGAGTAATACAAAAAAGAAATGGAAAGAAACAGAAGTGTTTCTTCTTTATTTTTGTTTTCCACGTTTATTCCTCATCTCCAGTACAATGCAGAAACAAAACTAGGCCAGTAAAAAGGTTTCCATGGTATCTGAACTTTCTTTCTTAAAACTGAAATATGGACCCTTTTTGATGGTCAAGATATCAGTTGTGTACTTTAAGCAAAATGGTGTCAGATGTAAATTTACTCATCTGTTGGTGAAGGGATTATATCATAATCCTTTCCTCTACACATGTGTATCTGTCTGTAATCCATTTTGTTGGGTCAACTCAGTATCTTTGTATACAATCTATGTATGTTACAGGTGATCTGCTTGTCCTGACTACATGTTTCTGAGACCCCAAAGACTATTTCTCTGGCTCCTCTCCTACATGCTTTTGTTTGAAAAAAAAAAAAAAAAGCATGGCATACAGGATTTTATTCGAGCTCAAACCCGAATCCTCTGCCATGAAAGCACAGAGCCTTAACAACTGGAACGCCAGAGAAGTCCCATGCCTTTTTTTTTTTTTTTTGATCACTAAAAACTACCCCATAGTTTCCCCCAGGTATTTCAAAAGCTGGTTCAGCAGGTATGAGTTAGCTCAACTGATAAACAGGCTGATACCAGCTAGTAGTGAATTCTCGAGACTTTCTTCTCACAAGTCCTTTTCTTGAGTCAGAAAGCTTCTGTTGTAAAGTTGCGGTTGTTCAGTCACTAACTCCTGTCCAACTCTTGGCGGCCCCATGGACTGCAGCACGCCTGGTCTGGATATGCGTTGCTTTCATAAATGGATAGTTCATTACTGGGGTGGGCCCCTCTAGGAGCCTTTTTCATGGCATTCATCCAATTATACCTGAACGGCTGAGGGGTCCACTTGTGTTTTGCTATTTATGTTTTCTTCCAGTAAGATTCTCTTGTATTTACATAAATTGGCACTTGTGGGATGTATCTCTAAACTTCTCTGTGTGACAATCAACAACATGGCCTCTATCCACCAGTGCCCATGAAAGATACCATCAATTTCCTTGGTAACTTCTGTTCAGGGGACTAGCACAGAGGATCCTGAATGCAGTCTCTCAGGCTTGGCTATTGTACCAGTTATCAATGCGCTGCCTCTGAGCTCCAGATCCACTCTTCTGTGCCCAGCTTTGCGATACAGAAGCTCAACCTTGCAAATATATCTCTGCCAGCTGGGACACTATTAATATTGCAAATAGAAAACACTGGAGGGACACGGTCCTAAGAAGGGGGCTTCTTGTCCCAGACATGATGTGCTTCTGCCTTCTGCACCATTCAGGGTGCAGCTGCAGGTGGTGTTAGCCTCTTAGTGAATCTCACCACCACCCCAGCCAGTGGCTGTCCAGTAAGGCATGAAGGCATCCTAGCGCTTGGTTTCCCACTGGAAAGCTTCGTGGGCACCCTGAGGGTAGACTTCTTTGCAAATCTCACCATCATCCCAGGAAGTGGTTTCCCAGGGAGTTTTCAGTCTTTGCTGGCATTTGGGTGACTTTCCAGTGGGTCTCACTAACGCTCTGGCAGTTTATCAGGGTGTCTCATCAGCACGTCTGCGGCCAGGCTCATCCTGGGACACTTTTCTGTCATCCAGTGAGCCACAGGGCCACCTTTTCCAATGAGGTCTGATCTCAGCCACAGGTAGGATCCTCTTCCCAGCTTGTTCCTTCCTGGGTGTTCTGTCTCTACCTGAGAGTGGCAAATGCTCCTTCCATTTGCTATTTCTGTAGTCTTTAGAGTTCTCCTTGCCCCTCTAAGTAGTTCATATCTCGTTACAAGTCCATAATTCTTTATGTTAAAATTTCCCTGTTCGACTCACAGACTTAGAGAATGAACTTATGGTTGCCAGGGAGGAGGGGTGGGATGCAGGGATAGTTAGGGAGTTCAGGATGGACATGTCCACACTGCTATATTTAAATTGGATAACCAACAAGGACCTACTGTATAGCACAGGGAACTCTGCTCAGTGCTATGTGGCAGCCTGCATGGGAAAGGAGTTTGGGGAAAAAAGGATACACATATATATATGGCTGAGCCCCTTTGCTATTCACCTGAAACTATCACAACAGTGTTAATTGGCCATACCCCAATACAAAATAAAAAGTTAAAAAAATAAAATAAAATAGCACAGAGATAAAAAAGTTCTGGGGATCTGTTTCACAAAACTGTCATAACTATTGAACTGTACATTTAAAAATGGTTAAGATGGTAAATTTTGCTATCTGATTTTTACTACCATAAAAGACAAAGCCGTAAAATTAACTTAAAAAATTTTCTCTGTCCAGGTAACTAGCCTTGTTTTCCTTTCTTGACTAGATGCTGATGGTATAGTTATAGAGGGAGACTCTCTCCCATGGAGAAAGACCACCTATACGCCATAGCCCTGGCTCTTGTTCCCTGCAGAGTATCTTCTCTGTATTATTTACTGCGGAGTCTCTTCCTATCACTGCAGTCGCCACCACACCAGCATCAAGGAGACGGAGATTCATTATTAAAGATTAATTTCACATTTTGCTGATAGGAAGGATAATCGTCATTGATTATGCTTGCTGATGCTTCAGTGATTGCAGACAAGAGGCAGTGTACCCTATAAATGAATAGTTAGATCCCCACTCCCCAAAAGTTGGATGGAGCCAGAAGACAGAGGCACCATCATGTTTCCAATAAAGTCATTCTCTCCATGTGTGGCTGGCTGAAACACACAGAAAAGGAGTAAGTTACTGCAGAAACAAAGAACCACTGCAATTTAAGGAAACAGAAAACAGTTACACTGCTGTGAAGTCTTGCTATAGGGATTAAACATAATTTAGTTGATAACATCTATTTTGTGCATTTAATTTAGAAAATGCTTACAGGAGACCAACTTTTAACTGAAATAATAGACATGGGCCTTGCCATGCCCTCTGAATCATCTGAAATAACAATTAGATCATACAAATGAGCAAAAACTCAGATGGTACCAAAGCAATCGATAGTACAATGTGCACTGAATGACTTTATTAATAAGCTAACAGAATTTGTTTCCCATGCAGACAAAATTCAGAAGGGCCATATTTTGTGTTACATTTTCCTGATGGCTTTTAAATTAAGCTTTCTAGTATGTCACATCTGTCAGCATCCCCACCATTATCATTATCAGCAAACATTGAGTGCACACCCGCTGTGTACACAGCACTGTGGGATTCATTAAGGGGAAAGAACAATAATTTCCTGCCCTTGAGATAGCAGAGGAGCAATTATTTACTCTGAGTAGTTTAGTTCAGTTAACAGTGAATGGGCAGGAGGTCTTGGAACACAATGCCTTGACATTGTTACACAATTCCATCGTTATTAGAATGATTACATCAAAATTTTTGTTCTTATTTATTTTAGATTATAAGCTAGTATATTGATCTATTGTACAAGAGTTAAATAAAACAGCAGTTACAGAATGAAAACTAAAATTCTCCCTTGATAATGCTGATGAACCTTTGTTTCTCACTTGCTAATTCATATAACATTGATTATGCGCTGTATCTGTTCAAAGCAACACTCACAGGCACCCAGATACTTGAGAGATGAGGAGACTAAAGGATATAGAGAGGACATACAGCAAGCGGCCAGGATTCAGACTTAGGAGGGCTGGCACCAAACTGTACACTCTTAGTTACCACACAGATTCTCTAAACACTCACCCTTCCCATATAACCCTCTCAGGGGTAATCACTACCAGAAAGCACTGCGTTTTCTTCTAGAGCCCATTCTAGGCATTGAAATTCATGCATGTACATACATACAGATCTTTCAAAACTATAATAGATATACAGTAAAATATTTTAAAAATTATTTCATTAAAAAATATCTTGGGGGCTTCCCTGATGGCTCAGCGGTGAAGAAGCTGCCCGCCAACGCAGGAGAGACGAGTTAAATCCCACACGCCAAGGAGCAACTAATCCCAGGCATCGCAGCATTCAGCCTGTGCTCCAGCGCTCGGGAGCCACAGCTACCGAGCCCACATGCCGCAACCGTTGAAGCCGTGTGCCCTAGAGCCTGTGCTCCACAAGAGAAGCCACTGCAACGAGAAGCCCTGGGCCCTGCTTTCACCATCAGACAAAAGCCCACACAGCAACGAAGACCCAGCACAGCCCCAAATAAATAAAATTTTTAAAAATTATTTCTAAAAATCTTGGATATACTACTATATAGATTCAAGACTGTGTATAAGTATGCACATTCAAATGGATTTTTAATATTCTATAATTCAGTTGGATCACTTGACAATTCTAAAGTTAATGAACATTTGTTTTCTTCCTTTTATCTTAGATATAATATTGCAATGTACATCCTTGTGTATATATTTTTGTAAATATGTGACATTTTGGGAGAAATATTCCTAGTAATGAACTTATTGGGTCAACAGATACATATAGGAATGTTTCTAGTGCTCTTTTTAGTCCCTCATATACTGTATTCTGATCACATAGAGTAGTGTCAGATAAACAGTGTCAGATAAACATGACATTATCACTAACGTGTCCTGCAATGTTTGCCTGATGCCTTTTTCCTCTCTCATGTTATTTGTGTTTCAGAATACGAATGAGAGTGAACAGTGACTTTTTCTTTCCCAGTGCAAATACCAAAGTGTTGTGATCAAGTTCTTAATATTCTTGAGATCCATAATGACTGTTTATATAGAGCCAGCATTCTTCCTGCCCCTAATGATTTTTCAGTGCACTGGACAAGACCCCCACTGACACAGAATCTCAGTGACTCAATCTGTTCAGGTTGCTATACAAAATACTGCTGAGCGGTGGCTACGTCTCTTAGTCGTGTCCGACTCTTTGTGACCTCATGACTATACGGTTCATGGAATTCTCCAGGCCAGGATACTGGAGTGGGTAGCCTTTCCCTTCTCCAGGGGGTCTTCACAACCCAGCGATCAAACCCAGGTCTCCCTCATTGCAGGTGGATTCTTTACAAGCTGAGCCACAAGAGAAGCCCAAGAATACTGGAGTGGGCAGCCTATTCCTTCTCAGATGGATCTTCCCAACCCAGGAATTGAACCGGAGTCTCCTGCATCACAGGTGGATTCTTTACCAACTGAATAGAAATTTATTTCTCACAGTTCTAGAGGCTGAAGTCCAAGGTCAGACCCTCTTCTAGGTAGCAGACTTCTCACTGTATCCTCACAACTCTTGGGGGCATCTAAACCTTGGTACTCTTTTTCTCCTGTAGCTTGTTGGATTATCAACATCTGTCAAGTGAAAAGGGCTAAGGACTCTGGTATCCCATTCAGGAGGGCTCCACCCCATGATCTAATCACCTGCTAAAGACCCCACCTCCTAACACCATCATATTGGATGTCAGGATTTCAACTTGTGAATTTGTAGGGGGAGAGGACACAAACATTCAGACCATAGCACTCATTAAATTTGCTGTGAAAATTCTGGAAGTCATGTTTGACTAAATTTGTCTGGAAGTCATGTTTTGACTAAATTTATTACCACCCCGTGGATATAAATGGACAGGTTTGGGGACATATACTTGTGGCTGCCATAGGTGAAGAATTTTTGCAGTTTGATAATTTCAGACTAATGATTCTAAATTCAAACAAAACTTTATTTTTAGCACAAATGTTTCACAAAAATATCAGTTACAAATAGTGAAGTTATTATGGTTCTTCTTTGGGTTATTAATGGATTTTTAAGTTAGTGCTCTTATTCTTTCCTCATTATCTTCTCCTATGGTATGTTTCCCTAGAATAAAAGACTGAAACTCCCAGAATAAAAGACTGAAAAATGTGAAGTTCTGGTATTAAAGTATTATTACCACTAGGTATTTACATAATTGGTTTGTGACCTTCAGCAATTCTTGAGGGCATCTAAACCTTGGTACTCTTTTTCTCCTGTAGCTTGTTGGATTATCAACATCTGTCACCTGAAATTTTCTTGTTTGTGTGTGTATATATATTGTAATATATATATAAAAACATAAAACTATTATATTTAGAAACAAATTCTAAATCATTCTTATAGCTAACATTATGCTTTAAGTTCCTAAAATTCAATAACTCCTTTGAAGTAGTAAAGAATGATGAAGGTAAAGTACTAGTTTTCTCTTATTAGAAATAATAGGCTATATCAAGAATCAAGCAAATAAACAGCATGGATATTGCAGAACATCTTTTCTGTGTTAAATTATGATTTTTGTCATAGTTACAAATACATATAGCTTAAGGGTCAAATCATTTGCAAATTTTATAAGAAAAAAAATAACAGAAGCTCCTACCTCAAACACGCATGTCTCCCTTTCACCAATTTTACTAATTATTCTGGTGTTTTTCACCATCTCTCTAAACAACATACTTGATTTGTCATTTCATGATATTTTAGTTTTGTTATTGTTCAGTTGCTCAGTCATGTCCAACTCTTTGCGACCCCATGGTCTGCAGCACGCCAGACTTCCCTGTTCTTCACTATCTCCTGGAGCTTGCTCATACTCATGTCCATTAGTCGATGATGCCATCCAACCATCTCATCCTCTATTGTCCCCTTCTCCTCCTGCCTTTCGTCTTTCCCAGCATCAGGGTCTTTTCAAATGAGTCGGTTCTTCCCATCAGGTGGCCAAAGTATTGGAGCTTCAGCTTCAGCATCAGTCCTTCCAATGAATATTCAGGACTGATTTCCTTTAGGATTGACTGCTTTGATCTCCTTGCAGTCCAGGGGACTCTCAAGAGCCTTCTCCAACACCACAGTTCAAAACTATCAATTCATTGGCACTCAGCCTTCTTCATGGTCCAAGTCTCACATTCATACATGACTACTGGAAAAACCATAGCTTTGACTAGATGGACCTTTGTCAGCAAAGCTGTCTCTGCTTCTTAATACTTTGTCTGGGTTTATCATAGCTTTTCTTCCAAGGAGCAAGTGTCTTTTAATTTCATGGCTTCAGGCTATGCTAACTGACTTCTCTTTTGGAAAAAAAAAGTTTTAACTCTCTGCTTTCTATACCCTTATCTCCTGATGGTTTCGTTTTATTCCTATTTCTAAATATAATTTCATTTTAATTTTGAATAGTTAATTTATGTTTATGTCAGCATAAGTATACTAATATAATTTGTGGTAAAACAATGTAATAAACTATGCTACTTTTCTTTCCTACACAACTTTTGTTCCCTGACATTTTTTGTTATTGTTGTTGACTTTTGCTCTTGCTATTTATTTTTTGCCTGCTTTTCTATGTACTTATTAATTCCACCGCAGTCTCCTTGGCAAGTGTCTTACTCTGCTCTACATATTCACATTTATCAAGTTCTCTGTCAGTTTTCTCTTTCTGAAGAAATCACATGAGGAATCTTCTGACATACTCCTCCAAACAAGATTGACTATCCCTTCGTTCCATGCACATTTCTTATTCTGGATCCCAACCTCTCGTGGGTTGGCTCTCTGCATTGCATTCCTTCCTCTATATTTGTTTAGTCTTTCATTTTAGGGGAGTACATCTTTCAGTAGGAAGAAGTCTATGCATGAGAAAGAATGCATGGGAAGTAAATTTTTTGGAACTTGCTTTCCTGAAAACATCTCTATTCTAGCCTCACACTTGATTGAAAGAGGTCCATGCTTTGCTATCTTCTAGCTTCTGATGTTGATGCTAGGAAGTTTAATGATATTCTGTTTCCCAATCCTTTACATGTAATTATTTTCTTCTTCAAAAGCTTAGCTCTTCTAAGTTCTCTGAAATTTCCAAATTATGTGTCTTGATGTGGATGTGTTTTCAGCTATTATAGCTCTACCAGTGGGCTCTAACAGTTTGGGAAGTTACCCACCCCACATTCCTAGAAATGGTTTTGAATTATTTTATTGATAATTATTGCCTTTCCATCTTGTTCTTTCTTTTGGGTCCTCTATTATTTGGATGTTTGACTTTCTGAACTCGTCCTCAAATTCTTTCATCTCTTCTCTTGCAATTCTTATTTCTGTATTTTAACATTATTTTCTAAAAGATTTTCTAAATTTTTATATCATAACCTTTCTATTGAGTTTTTAGATATTGAACGTATACATTTAAAATGCCTCTTTATCTGAGAATTGGCTTCCCTGGTGCCTCATTGGGTAAGGAATCCACCTGAAATGCAGGAGACCTGGGTTCAATCCCTGGGTCGGGAATGGCTACCTGCTCCAGTATTCTTGCCTGGAGAATCCTGTGGACAGAGGAGCCTGGTGGGCTACAGTCCACAGGGTTCCAAAGAGTCAGACACAACCAAGAAACTAACATAACACTTATCTAAGAATTATTTTTAAAAATAATACTATTGCTTCATGATCAAAATATCTTCTGTTACCTATTTGATGGATAGGAAACAGATGAGTAGTGGGAATTATTTTGTCTTAAGTCTGTAAGATCTTTATTTTTTCTTAAATGATTTTTAAGTTGTTTTTTCGTTTTCTTTTGTCTTGTCCTCAAACTACTATTAGCTGTTTTCCCCAGAATCCTGGTAATTCTGTATTACAGAGTTGACTGGAGACTGAGCTCATGGTGGCAAACTGCAGGTTTTACTACTGGTGATTGGCTTAACCATGCAGTTGGGAAACCTAAGGCTTTCCTAATGAGTCTATCAGGATGCTAGAGAAGCGTCTTTCCATCTCCTGCTTAGAGGGTGATGCCCTGGCTGCAGCGCTGGAGAGTCTTAGAGAAGAAAGAAGGCTGCACGGGGAGAATGCAGATGTCTCCGCCTCCAGTGTATCACTTGGTTCTCCCTTTTTGGTGTTGCTCACATCAGTAATTTGAGGATACAAGTCTATCTCATAGGGCCAGGGTAAAGATGAAATGAGTAAATAAATTTACAATAAATAAAAATGCTTAGAAAATAACAGGCACACAGGAAGTGCTATACAAGTGTAGCTATTATCCTTTTCTCATGTTTGGCAGTCCAAAGAGCCTATATTTGAGAATAAAATTCAATTATCTATTTGCTTTTTTATTTATTTTGTTGGAGATGGGGGATGTAGAGAACTATTACTCAAACTGATTTTCAATAATGTTCCACTTTCAGAGGATGGCATTATCAATTCCTAAAACTTTAAAGAATTTAAAGATTGTTCTTAGCTCTCTCTATAGCCAATTTAGAATTCATTTTTGGGGAGCTGCTAAATATACGTCTCTTCTTTAGGCCTTCCAAAATTTTGTTGCTGTTCTCTTTTCTCCCATTGTTTACATCCTGGTGAGTGTAATATCTTTTAAAGTCTATTATTATTTTAATGGGACTGGAGAAGAAATTATAGTAGGTGCTTGTATTCAATATTTTTTTATCCAATAGTCCCTGAATAATCTCTCCTAATGAAAGAACTGACACTAATCTGAGTTGTTGCAGCCAGCCGTTCTCTTTGTTATATTTTCAGATTACAGAACCTGAAGATATGTATATACTATAAAGATAATATTTTCTGATTATAGAACCTGAAGCTACATATATATGTACTATGTACTACATATGTACACTGTTGTCTGAACTATCTATCTATACCTATCTATATATCTACTGCTATGTGAATGTAAGCAACATAAATAAATGTTGATCTTGTTTAAGCTACAATAAAAAATAATCTATCTATAAATAGATATAGATAGATATAAAATAAGGATGTGTAGCTGCTACTGTCATAAAGAGCATTCTGCTGGGGTACATTTGTGTTAATCCCTTCCTTGCTGTCTCTTCAGTTTCTAAGGAATCAAGAAAAGAAATTGGTTGCAGTTTGTAGCATTGAGGATGAGCAATAGAAGAACCAAGAAAACATATTTACTATCTCTGAACTATTTCAACATTTTGTTTACATCACATTATAGCTCCAGTCATGTATGGATGTGAGAATTAGACTATAAATAAAGCTGAGCACCAAAGAATTGATGCTTTTGAACTGTGGTGTTGGAGAAGACTCTTGAGAGTCCCTTGGACTGCAAGGAGATCAAACCAGTCCATCCTAAAGGAAATCAGTCTTGAATATTCATTGGAAGGACTGATGCTGAAGCTGAAGCATCAATACTTTGGCCACCTGATGTGAAGAACTGACTCATTTGAAAAGACCCTGATGCTGGGAAAGATTGAGGGCAGGAGGAGAAGGGGACGACAGAGGATGAGATGGTTGGATGGCGTCACCAACTCAATGGTCATGAGTTTTGGTAAACTCCAGGAATTGGTGATGGACAAGGAAGCCTGGCGTGCTGCAGTCCATGGGGTCGCAAAGAGTCAGACACGACTGAACTGAATTGAGCTGATAGCTCTGGCCACAATGTGGAGCAAATTATCCCTTACCACGTCTGTTTCTAGTTCAATGCGAGTTTCTCCAAACTTGAGCACTTTCTCTTCTGATTTTGCATCTCCTGAACTTTGTACATTATTTGAGAGGAGGTTGGAGCCTGTTGAATGAAAATGACTGAAAGTCTATCATCCCCAAAGATATTACTTGCAGGATGAGAGAGCTGTCATTTCTTAAAAAGTTCTTGGTGGCAACTGATTTTGGCAGTGCTGACATTTGCTTAAGCACATCAACTTCATTTTAGCCAGTTCATTCACTTCAGATTATTTAAAAATTGATATGACTCACCACATGGCTGATTCAGATGTGACAATCATAATTTTATGGATATAAAAAAATCAAATTTTATGGATAATAAAATGAATGGATTAAATAATTCAATTGGAGTCAAGGTAGAAGAGATTTATTTGATGAAGTAATGAATGGGGGAAATTCTCCAAATAAGAACTTGAACACCTGATCATATTAACATTTTTCTTTCAAAGTAAGGAGTCATTAATAGAAGAGGAAAGCTAGAAAAGGAGCAACAGACAGGAGATAAAGCCAAATTCAGTTCAGTTCAGTTGCTCAGTCATGTCCTACTCTTTGTGACCCCATGGACTGTAGCATACCAGGCTTCCCTGTCCATCATCAATTGCCGGAGCTTGCTCAAATTCATGTTCATTGAGTCGGTGATGCCATCCAACCATCTCATCCTCTGTAATCCCCTTCTCCTCCTGCCTTCAATCTTTCCCAGCATCAGGACCTTTTACAATGAGTCAGTTCTTCACATCAGGTGGCCAAAGTATTGGAGCTTTAACTTTAGCATCAGTCCTTCCAATGAATATTCAGGACTGGTTTCCTTTAGGATGGACTGGTTGGATCTCCTTGCAGTCCAAGGGACTCTCATAAGTCTTCCCCAAGGCCACAGCTCAAAGGCATAAAATCTTCGGTGCTCAGTTTTCTTTATGGTCCAACTCTCACATCCATACATGACTACCAGGAAAACCATAGCTTTGACTAGATGGACCTTTGTTGGCAAAGTAATGTCCCTGCTTTTTAGTTGCTTTCTAAGTTGGTCATAGCTTTTCTTCCAAGGAGCAAGCGTCTTTTAATTTCATGATTGCAGTCACCATCTGCAGTGATTTTAGAGCCCAAGAAAATAAAGTCTGTCACTGTCTCCATTGTTTTCCCATCTATTTGCTGTGAACTGATGGGACCAGGTATCATGATCTTAGTTTTCTGAATGTTGAGTTTTAAGCCAGCTTTTTCACTCTCTTTTTCACTTTCATCAAGAGGCTCTTTAGTTCCTCTTGGCTTTCTGCCATAACGGTGGCAGAAAGAGTGGTCATCTGCATATCTGAGGTTATTGATATAAAGCCAAATTACACAAAGGGAAAAACTTTAAAGAATTTCTAGGAGTAGTAATACACATTTTGAGAAATGAGGGAACAGAATTACTAATGAGGAAAAAAAAAATGTATAGACTGTCTTCCTCCTGCCCCTTTCCTTGTGTGCTCACAGAAGCGTAAGAATAGAACAATATCTAAAATTTAGAATGACATCAAGGGTTAACCGTGAAAAAACTCATGACAAAAGACATTTTCCCAGGTAGTTAGAGCAGTCACTGCTGTTTAAGCTGAGAACACTGATTTCTCAGTGATTCAGCAAATGTTTCCCAAATGCATGGAGAATTCTTGGAGAGGCGATAGTGGTGGTATGGATTCAATATTAACTATTATTTTTGTTCTCAAGAAGTTTAGCATTTTCTAGTAAGATGAGAAAGACAATTAGTGTGTAAATATATGACTAAATGTACTAAATTTAAGCAAGTATTAAGGAGGAAAGTTGGTTTAGGAATTTGTTCGTACAACCTCTTCTGAATATAACAACTCCTTAAGAAATTTTGAAGAGAGAACTTCACCTATTTTTTATTTCCCCCCCACTTTTAACAGATTTACTGAATTAATTATATACAAAGCAATTTACCTATAATGAATGTACAGCTTGATAATATTTAGTAAGATTTTACACTTGTGCAATAATCATCACAATCCAGTTTTAGAACTTCTTCATGGCCACTTAAAAACACTTTGTACTTTTTTACAATTTTAGCTCTCTATCAGGGAAACACTGATTGATTTGTTTATAGAGTTCACTTTTGACTCTTCTAAGAATTTTATGAAATGGAATCATGCGATATAAAGACTTTTGTGTCTGCCTTCTTTCATTTAACATGATTTTTGAGGTTCATTCTTGTGGTTATATAGTTATTTTTTTCCCTGTTATTATTTCCTGTTATTATTTCCTTGCACAATGGTTATATTGCATTGTATTTTGGTGGTTTAGTTGCTAAGTCATGTCCAACTCCTTCACGACCCCATGGACTGCAGCCCACCAGGCTCCTCTGTCCATGGGATTCTCCAGGCAAGAATACTGGACTGGGTTGCCATTTTCTTCTCCAGGGGGTCTTCCTGATCTGAGGATTGAACCCGCATCTCCTTGTCTCCTGCATTGGCAGGTGGATTCTTTAGCACTGAGCCACCCTGGAAGCTCAATATCATCCATTCACAAATTAATGGACATTTGGATTTTTCCCCTGGTTTTTGGCTGTTATTAATAATGCAGCTATGAAGATGTGTGTATAAGTCTTTGTGCACACATATGGTATTGCTGCTGTTGGGTAGATATCTGGGAGTGGAATTTCTGGGTTGTAACTGTCAATCTCCGCTTTCAAAGTGGCTATACCATTTTTACATTCCCATTAGAAATGTATGAGGGTTCTAGGTTTTCCACTTCTGTATTAGTTTCTTATTGATGTTGTGACAAATTTACCATAAGCTTAGTGGTAGGAATACATGCCGGGAGCCAACACACAAGATCCTACCCATGACAAGGTCATGAGAGAGAAAACCTGATGGGCAAGGCGGATCAGGTTTTCAGGGATTTCAAAAAGCTGCCCCCGGCACTCACCTTAAAGATGATATCTGTCTTTCTGATGCCTGCCTCAATAGACTACTCCTTAATTTCTGTGACACGGGCAGAAGGCCTTCCCCGATCTCTTCCCAAATAAGAATCAATTTAGAACTTTAATCAATAAGTTTCCCAGGTGGTGGTATTTTATGAGATTATCCAGGGTGAAAGGAGTGTTTTAATTTAAACTCCTTTGCTGGTAGTTTGTTAGCCAAAGGCATTTATGCCCTTGGTACTAATATGCATGATTGCTTATAATATCCTAAAATAGCATAAAGAACCTGACTATATAAAAGCCCTAATAGACATAGAGCATTTTTGAGGGGTGAAGGAGTCCTATTAGAAAACATAAGAAAAATTATTCTCAAGGTGGTTATTGGGTTGATGTTTGCTTGCTGTGTTTTGCTTGCTGTGTTTTTGCTTTTAATGTGCTAAGGTTGTGTTATAGAAACCATTGTTAATATAGTTAAAGATCTAGAGAAATAAGAACTTAGCCCTAGTGTGGTAACAATGAGATGGTTGCTAATTGTCAGCCAGGAGTGCTAGGCAGAGGCTGCCTCACTGAAGCCGCAGAGTCTGTGTGGGGTAAACTTCTTAGATAAATGCAACTGACAACTTTTGCAGAAGGATTAATTTTTGTATTAACAAGGTTATACTTCTACTCTGTACTGTTGCCCTATGAGACTGCTACCTTTCAGTTAAGGTCACCATAGAAACAGAAAATAGGTTTACATTCACCTGACTTGCATAAAATGTTAATAAGCCCCAAGACCAGAAGATAATGTACAAGACCCTCATAAATAAAGAAGTATGCAGAAAACACCCTGGTTTCGTGAAGAACAAGCTGATGTAATGTCAAACTATCTTCCCCTTAGAAATGTACTAATTTAGGGTATAAAAGCCACGGTAAAAAATAAAGCATTGCCAGACTCTGCCAGACTCTGCCAGACCCTGCAAACACCCCCATCTGGTCACTCTCTCTCTCTCTCTCTCTCTTTCTCTCTCTCTCCCTCACAGACTTGGCCCTATCGAGGCTGGTCTCATGTGTCTTCTCTCTCTCTCTCACCGACGCCGTTCATCCTGAGGGTACCCCCTGGATCCTGCCGAGGCTGGACCCCGGCAAATACAGATATATTCTCTTATAGTTGTGGAGGTCAGAAGTTGAAATGAGTCTTATGTGGCTAAAATCAAGGTGTCAACCAAGCTGCCTTCTTTCTCGAGGCTCCAGAGAAAATATGTTTCTTAGACTTTTCCTTGCTTAGTTTCTAGAGGTTACCAGCATTCCTTGGCTCCTGGCTTCACATCATTCCAACTTCTGCTTTCATCATCACATCTTTCACTGTGACCCTCCTGCCTCCCTCTTATGAAAACCTTTGAGATTATATTAGGCCCACTAGGAAAACCCACTCTAATCTTCCCATTTTAAGATTCCTAATTTAATCATATATGCAAAGTCCCTTTTGCCATGCAAGGTAAGATGTACATGGAGGACTAGACATGAACATCTCTGGGTAGCAAGGGAGTCTGCCCACCACAACATTCTTACTAAAGCTTGGTATTATCAGTCTTTTTGAACAATTGCAGAGACATCTTCTGATGTCATTGTTGTTTTAATTGTCTTTTGTCTAATGACTAATGATATTAAATATATTTTCATTTACTTTGTAGTCATTTGTGTATCTTTTTCAGTAAAATGTCTATTCAAATCTTGTTGATTTTTATTTGTTATTATTAAGTGATGAGTTCTTTATATATTTCAGACAGTCCTTTATAAAATATGATTTTTAGATAATTTCTTCTCATCTCTGTCTATTTTTCTAATGGAGTCTTTAGCAAATGTTTTTAATTTTGGTGAAGACTAATTCATCAATTTTGTCTTCTATGGAATATGTTTTCTGGTGTCTTATTTAAAGAAGTCTTTGACTAATTCAAAGTCAAAAACGTCCCCTACTGTTTCCTTCTAGGCGTTTTATAGTTTTACTCATGTCTGTGATTCATTTTGAGTAAAATTTTTTTGTATGGCACTTGAAAAGATACTAAATTCACTTTTCAAAATCTGATAGTTCTAGCACCTTTCTTGAAAAAAATAATCCTTTCCCACTGAAGCACTTTGACATCTGTGTAAATATTCAAATGACTATAAATTTCTGGATTCTCTAATATATTACAATGATCTGTATGCCTGTTCTCAAAATAATACCATACTTTTCATTATAATGCTTTATTGTAAATTTTGAAATTTAGGTAGATAGCATAAGTTTTTTTCAAAATTGTTTTCTAATTTCCTTGAATTTCCATATAAATTTTAACATCAGCTTGTTGATTTATATAAAAGAAATTGGATGGAACATTGATAATGACTTAATTGAATCTTCATATCCTTTTGAAAAGAATTGCCATCATACCATCATTGAGATTTATAGTCCATGAATATGGTATATTATTACATTTATTTAGCTGTTCTTTAAATTCATTCAACAATATTTTGTAGTTTCAATGTAGACATATGATTCTGTTGTTAAATTTATTTATAGTTTTTTATTACTTTTGATGCTACTGTGAGTGCAATTGTTTTCTTAACTATACTTTGGGTATTTTGTCACTAGCATGTTCAGTTCAGTCACTCAGTCGTGTCCGACTCTTTGCGACCTCATGAACCACAGCACGCCAGGCCTCCCTGTCCATCAACAACTCCCGGAGTCCACCCAAACCCATGTCCATTGAGTCAGTGATACCATCCAACCATTTTATCCTCTGTCGTCCCCTTCTCCTGCCCTCAATCTTTCCCAGCAACAGGGTCTTTTCAAATGAGTCCGTTCTTCGCATCGGGTGGCCAAAGTATTGGCGCTTCAGCTTCAACATCAGTCCTTCCAATGAACACCCAGGACTGATCTCCTTTAGGATGGACTGGTTGGGTCTCCTTGCAGTCCAAGGGACTCTCAAGAGTTTTCTCCAACAACACAGTTCAAAAGCATCAATTCTTTGGTGCTCAGCTTTTTTCATAGTCCAACTCTCACATCCATACATGACCACTGGAAAAACCATAGCCTTGACTAGATGGACTTTTGTTGACAATGTAATGTCTCTGCTTTTTAATATGCTGTCTAGGTTGGTCATAACTTTCCTTCTAAGGAGTAAGTGTCTTTTAATTTCATGGCTGCAATTACCATCTGCAGTGATTTTGGAGCCCAGAAAAAGAAAGTCAGCTTTCTTTTTTCCACTGTTTCCCCATCTATTTGCCATGAAGTGATGGGACCAGATGCCATGATCTTAGTTTTCTGAATGTTGAGCCTTAAGCCAACTTTTTCACTCTCCTCTTTCACTTTCATCAAGAGGCTTTTTAGTTCTTCTTCACTTTCTGCCATAAGGGTGGTGTCATCTGCATATCTGAGGTTATGGATATTTCTCCCGGCAATCTTTATTCCAGCTTGTGCTTCTTCCAGCCCAGCATTTCTCATGATGTATTCTGCATATAAGTTAAATAAGCAGGGTGACAATATACAGCCTTGATGTACTCCTTTTCCTATTTGGAACTAGTATGTAGGTATCATCAATTTATTTACATTAATCTTGTATTCTGTGAACTTGATAAGCCACTTATTGGTTCTAAAAATTTTTGTTTGTAGATTCTGTAGGATATTTTTTAAAAGATCATGTCTGCTGCTGCTGCTGCTAAATCACTTCAGTCATGTCCGACTCTATGAATAAAGATAGTTTGAAAATTTTTCTTGCTTTATTTCATTGACTAGAATTTTATGTACAATGTTGACTAGGAGTGGTACAAGCACACCTCCTTTTACTAGTTCTAATCTTCATGCTGCTGCTCAGTCACTCAGTTGTGTCCAGCTCTTTGTGACCCCGTGGACTGTAGTCTGCCAAGCTCCTCTGTCCATGGGATTCTCCAGGCAAGAATACAGGAATGGGCTGCCATTTCCTCCTCCAGGGGATCTTCCTGACCCAAGGATGTAACCTGAATCTCCTGTATCTCCTGCATTGGCAGGCAGATTCTTTACCACTGGGCCACCTGGGAAGTCCAGTCCTAATCTTTGGGAGAAAATAGTCAATCTTTCATAGTTATATGTGATGTTAACTATAGGTTTTTACAGGTAAATTTCAGAAGATTACTTACCCTTTGACAAATTAAGGAAGTTTACTTCTATTCTGACTACTAAGATCATGGCAGCTGGTCCCATCACTTCATGGGAAATAGATGGGGAAACAGCGGAAACCGTGGCTGACTTTATTTTTTTGGGCTCCAAAATCACTGCAGATGGTGACTGCAGCCATGAAATTAAAAGACGCTTACTCCTGGAAGGAAAGTTATGACCAACCTAGACAGCATATTAAAAAGCAGAGACATTACTTTGCCAACAAAGGTCCATCTATTCAAGGCTATGGTTTTTCCAGTGGTCATGTATGGATGTGAGAGTTGGACTGTGAAGAAAGCTGAACGCCGAAAAACTGATGCTTTTGAACTGTGGTGTTGGAGAAGACTCTTGAGAGTCCCTTGGACTGCAAGGAGATCCAACCAGTCCATCCTGAAGGAGATCAGTCCTGGGTGTTCATTGGAAGGACTGATGCTGAAGCTGAAATTCCAATACTTTGGCCACCTCATGCAAAGAGTTGACTCATTGGAAAAGTCCCTCATGCTGGGAGGGATTGGGGGCAGGAGGAGAAGGGGACGACAGAGGATGAGATGGCTGGATGGCATCACAGACTCGATGGGCATGAGTTTGAGTAAACTCCGGGAGTTGGTGATGGACAGGGAGGACTGGCATGCTGCGATTCATGGGGTCGCAAAGAGTTGGACACGACTGAGCGACTGAACTGAACTGAACTTCTACTCTGAATTTGTTTAGAGTTTTTATGATTAATGGCTGTTGAATTTTGTCCAGTTCTTTTTCTGCTCCTATTACAATGGATGACCATGTTATTTTTGTCCTTTATTCTATTAATCTTGCATATTATACTAATTGGGCTTCCCTGGTGGTTCACATGGTAAAGAATCTGCCTGCAGTGCAGGAGACCTGCGTTTGATGCCAAGTTTGGGCAGATCCCCTGGAGGAGGGCATGGCCACCCACTCCAGTATTCCTGCCTGGAGAGTCCGGTGAGCAGGGGAGCCTGGCAGGCTATAGTCCGTGGGGTTAAACAGAGTCGGACCGACTGAGTGACTAACACTTTCAGTTTCATGTTATATTAATTAACTTTGGATGTTAAAGCCTCCTTGAATCCCCAAGATAAATACTAGTTGTTCATGGTATATAATCCTTCTTCATCTTTCTGGATTCAGTTTGCTAATATTTTTTAAAGGATTTTGGGCTTCCCTGATAGCTCAGTTGGTAAAGAATCTTTTCATGAGGGATGTTGAGCTCTAGTTTTCTTTTCCAAGATATCTTTAGTATGACAGTAATACTGTCTTTATAAAATGAGAGAGTAAGTGGTCTCTCCTCCTCTGTTTTTGAAAGAGTCTTTGTAGCACTAATATTATCTCTTCCTTGAAAGTAAAGTCTTCTGGGCCTAGGCTGTTTTTCTTTAATCGGAATATTTTAAATTATGGTTCTAGGTCTTTACTTGATAAACATTTATTCAGCTTCCCCTCTCCCCATTTTTCTTTGAGAAATTTTTGGTAATTTGAGTCCTTTCTAAGATTTTTCCATTTCATTTAGTTTTTTTCAGTTTATGGCATGCAATTTGTGATATTTCCTAAATATGCCCTTTTAATTTCTGTAGGGTCTATAATGATATTCCCCTTTGCATTTCTGATTTTGACAATTTGTGTCTTCATGGTTTTCTTTATCAGTCTAAGTAAAGGTTTATCAATTTTATTGATTTTTTTTCTTAAGAATCATCTTTTGGTATTACAGATTTCCCTTGTGGCTCAGCTGGTAAAGAATCTGCCTGCAATGCGGGAGACCTGGGTTCGATCCCTGGGTTAGGAAGATCCCCTGGAGAAAGGAAAGGCTACCCACTCCAGTATTCTGGCCTGGAGAATTCCATGGACTGTATAGTCCATGGAGTAGCAGAGACTAGACACGACTGAGTGACTTTCACTTTTGGTATTACACTTTGGTATTTTGTACTTTTTTATTATTTAATTCAAGATATATATTTTAAATCTTCTCTAGTATTTTTTTCTTTGACCAAGGGATTATTCTGAAGTATGTTGTATAACTTCCAAATATTTGGGAGTTTCCCTAATTTCTCTCTTGCTACGTGCTAAGTCAGTTCAGTCTTGTCTGATTCTTTGTGACCCTATGGACTATAGCCTGCCAAGCTTTCTGTCCCTGGAGATTTAAATATGCCTATAGTTCAAACTTTGTAGAATTTCAATCATTTAAAAATTTATTATAAATCATTTTAAATTTGTTGTAAATTTGTTGTTTTATGGCTTAGCCTATGGTCTATCCTGGAGAGTGTTCCATGTGCACTGGAAAAGAGTGTGCATTTTAATGTTGATGAGTTGAGTGTTCCATAAGTTACACAGACTGGATTTGTTGATAATGTTTTCAGTTCTTTTATATACTTACTGCTTAGTTATTTTATCAATTACTGAAATAGGAGTACTAAAATATTCAACTATAATTACTGAATTTTCTGTGCCTCTTTCCAGTTCTGCCAAATCTTGTTGTTTGTTTTTTTTAATATTTTGAGCTCTGTGAAGAGTATATACATTTAAATTTTGTATACTGTTAAGATGCTATTAATCTTTTTAAGAAACGTCCTTCTTTTGTCTCTAGTAATATTTATTTTCTAAAACTCAATTTTGTCTGATAGTAATATAGCTACTTAAATTCCTCTCTTATAGTTAGTTTGTATAGTGTATCATTTTCTATCCTTTTAACTTATTTGTGTCTTTGAATCTAATGTGTGTCTCTTCTAGACAACATATCTTCAGATCTTGCTTTTCACTGAGTCTGGCAACCTCTGCCTCTGCATTGAAATGTTCAGTCACTTCACACTTAAGCCAATTATTAATACATTTGGATTTCCATCTACTAATTGCTATGTATTTTTTTATGTCTCATGTTTTCGTTTCTTTTTTCCTCTTTACTTCTTTTGCGTAAATGTTTTAATTTACCATCTTAATTCCATAGTTTTTTTCACCGTTTTTTGTTGTTTTTTTTTAATCTGTCTGCCTATCCATCTATCTGTGCTTGTTCTTGGCATTACAATATACTTTTTAAACTTATCTCAATCTACTTGAGTTTAATGCTGACTTAACATTTGTAAACTAGAAAATTTGCTCCAATGTAATGCCATTTCTTCCTCCATTCTTTGCTATAATTACCACACACACACATACACACACACCCATCCCAATAACAGTATTATAATCATTACATTGAACAATCTTACATTTTAAAAAAAGAGGGAAAATATGCATATACAATTCTTTTTATTTACCTGTTAAAAACTTCTAGAATTTCTCATTCCTTACTGTGGACTCAAGTTTTTATCTATAGTCATTTTCTTTCAACGTAAAGAATTTCCTTCAGTATTTGTTGTAGGTCAAGTCTGCAGGCAATAAATTCTTTTCAGTTTTTATCTGTGAATATGTATATTTACCTTCATTTCTGAAGGAAAGTTTAGATGATTATGGAAGTCTTGGATGACAGGTTTGTCTTCTTTGAACACTTTGCCTATGTCAGTGTACTGCCTTCTGATTTCTATTGTTTCTGATGAGAGTGAGTGTTGTGTGTTCACTCAGTCATGTCCACCTCTGCAACCCCACGGACTATAACCTTGATGAGAAGTCAGTGGTTAATCATTTTGTGGTTTCCTAGTACACGATGAATTATTTTCTTCCTGCTGCCTTCAAGTTTTTATTTTTGTGTTTAGCTTTCAGCAGTTTTACTATGAATCTCTTAGTGTTTATCTAACTTATAGCTTGATAAGCTTCCTGGATGTGTAAATTAATGGTTTTCATCAAACTAGGGACATTTTCAGCCATTATTTCTTCAAATATCTACCCTGCCCACTTTTATTATCCTCTTCTGGAGCTGCTGTTACAGATATTTTTATGTGCTTTACAGAATTCAATAGGTTCATTTTCCTTCAGTCTTTTTTCACTGTTCTTTAAATTGGATCACTTCTGTTGATCTATTTTACAGTTCTCTATTTTTATCTTCTCCTATCTCAAATCTGCTATTGAACCCATATTGTGAATCTTTCATTTCAGTTATTATACTTTTAAATCTAAGTTTCAGTTTGGTTTTCTTTCATACATTTTCTTCCTTTATTAAAATTCCCTATGTATTTAGTAATTGGTATCATATTTTCACTTTCTTAATGCAATTTCCATTAATTCTTTGCACATATTTGTAATGGCTGATTTGAAAACACGTGCTATTTTTATCTGAAGATCTAGAAAATTTTCAAGAATGAGTGTCTCAATTTATCTGCCTTTGGTTGATTTCAAGAACTCTGGTTATTTTTGCTAGCTTTTCTCCCAGTTTTATTCCTCTTTTTTGTGGAGAAGATTGGCTGATCTCTTCTATTCTACAATAACAGAAGTCTTCATCTGTTTCTTCTTGATGAATGGTACCCATGACTGACTCATTCTGTAACTGATTTGATTCTTTTCTGGTCCAGCCTGACACTTCAGTTTACCTTATAAGACTAAAAGGGACAAAAAGAACGTCCTTCTCTATGGTCCTGTTTTACCAAGCAGTGACATTGGCTAGAGAATGGTAAGCGTTTGCCATATTAGTCTAACAACTCTGGCATCAGCTGAGTCTTTTCTTTTGCAAACAAGGACCATATTTATATATTTAAGCTTACTGGTTTTAATCACATATTTTAAATACTATGACCACCAACTGAAGAAATAAATAGCCCAGAAACATGAGAAAGAGGGAAGAAAACATAGTGGGAGTGATGATCAGAAGCATGGTGGATTTAGGAATCTACTTCAAAGTTATGTTTCATCACTGTGTCATGGATCACTGTGCTCATAAAAACATTGATAGATACATTTAATAAATTTCTTGAAATAGGATGACACAGAATCAACATTCATCATCTGTGGTGGGTTCGACTAATGCCCTTGGACTATAAGTATAACAAATTACTCAGATAATATAGAATTTTATTTTTAAAAATGTGTGCCTCTATCTCCTTTTTAATCATAACTTCCTGAAGCATAGGAACCAGTGCTGTCAAATTTACTTTTTTAAAGTATCTAACAGTGCCATATACAACTGAAAGCTTTACTCTTCTGTAATGATGATAAACGAAACAATACATTTTAATAGGAATTCGAGCATATATGGAGACAAAGTATCTTATCAACAACAGTGTTATTATGGAGCATACAAAAAATTATGGGCAAAAGAGAGAAATAGACATTGATCCTGATAATCAAGGAATTAAGCTTGGGACTCAGTCTGTGGGGATGTTAAAGATCTGGGCAATAGCTCTGGAATATATATATATATGGGAACAAAAGCTGAGAATTTTATTTGAGTCAAGTGAGAGAGACAGGTGATAATGTGAACAAAGAGAATGAAATTGAGGTACAATCCATGAAGGAAAAAATAAGTGATACACAAGGCACAGTGAGTCCAGGATTCAGGCTATCTACCCACATGAGACAAGACTGCACCATCAGCAAGTGAGAGCATGTAAGTAGAGATGGAAATAGTAGATAGTGCAGACGATCAGACATGTGTCAGGGTCACTAAGCAAGTGAGATTCAGGGCCAGGGAACCAGTCACTGGGACTATTCTTTTACTAACGGAGTTGGAATCAGTCATTCCCAGGGGTGTGTGTGTGGGGGGGTGTGTGTGTGTTAGTTGCCAGTTGTGTCCAACTTTTTGCAACCCCACGGACTGTAGCCCTCCAAGCTCCTCTGTCCATGGAATTCTCCAAACAGGAATACTGGAGTGGGTTGCCATTTCCTTCTCTAGGTGATCTTCCTGACCCAGGGACTGAACACAGATCTGCATAGAGGCAGATGCTTTACCATCTAAGTTACTAGGGAAGCCCAGGTGGCTAGCAGTAAAGAACCCGCCTGCCAATGCAGGAGACATGAGACTAGGGTTAGATCCCTGGATTGGGAAGATGCCCTCGAAGAAGGCATGGCAACCTACTCCAGTAGTTTTGCCTGGAGAATCCCATGGACGGAGAAGCCTGGTGGGTTACAGTCCATAGGGTCACAAAGAGTCAGACATGCTGAAGCAACTTAGCGTGCAAGCCACTAATTGAAGGATTATGGAACAGGAAAAGTGAGATTTGAGCTGAGTATCACAGAAATACTTTTAAGTCAGTTTAGTTTAAGCAACTGTGAAGATAGATTTATTGGATTAATCAACCAGACAGGTTATAATCACTGTAATCCAAATTTCTCAACATTTTTAAGTTTCAAAACCATCTTTCTAGTTAGAGTTTCCCTGATGGCTCAGACAGTAAAGAATCTCCCTACAATGCAGGAGACCTGGGTTTGATCCTTGGGTTGGGAAGATCCCTGGAGAAGGGAATGGCAAACCACTCTGGTATTCTTGCCTAGAGAATTCCATGGAAAGAGGAGACTGTTGGACTACAGTTCATGGGGTTGCAAAAAAGTTAAACACAACTGAGCGACTTTCACTTTCAGTTAGTGTCATATATATCGCATTTCAAAAGTGTTTTTGGCATAATTTAATCTCATCGTATCAGGACCTCCCTAGAGGAGAGTTTATCCCCATAAATACCCCATATTTTTTGTATTAGTGGTAATGGGATGTCAAATACTTTCTTTGGGTGGGTAAAAGGAATCATGGAGAAATTCATCTGAGGCTAAATATTATTACCTAAGTGCTCTGTAGAAGCTTTTGAAATGATTTCTCTTATGTAAATGCGAAATTTTACTTTTTTTTTTAAAGAAAGTATTTTTACACTCCTCTGTTTTGGTTTAAAAATTGGTACATTTTTCTCAGGGACCTCTGGGACAATGTGAAACGCCCCAACATTCGAATCATAGGAGTCCCAGAAGAAGAAGACAAAAAGAAAGGCCATGAGAAAATACTCGAGGAGATAATAGCTGAAAACTTCCCTAAAATGGGGAAGGAAATAGCCACCCAAGTCCAAGAAACCCAGAGAGTCCCAAACAGGATAAACCTAAGGCGAAACACCCCAAGACACATATTAATCAAATTAACAAAGATCAAACACAAAGAACAAATATTAAAAGCAGCAAGGGAGAAACAACAAATAACACACAAAGGGATTCCCATAAGGATAACAGCTGATCTATCAATAGAAACCCTCCAGGCCAGAAGGGAATGGCAGGACATCCTGAAAGTAATGAAAGAGAATAACCTACAACCTAGATTACTGTATCCAGCAAGGATCTCATTCAGATATGAAGGAGAATTTAAAAGCTTTACAGATAAGCAAAAGCTGAGAGAATTCAGCACCACCAAACCAGCTCTTCAACAAATGCTAAAGGATCTTCTCTAGACAGGAAATGCAGAAAGGTTGTATAAACGTGAACCCAAGACAACAAAGTAAATGGCAACGGGACCACACCTATCAATAATTACCTTAAATGTAAATGGGTTGAATGCCCCAACCAAAAGACAAAGATTGGCTGAATGGATACAAAAACAAGACCCTTATATATGCTGTCTACAAGAGACCCACCTCAAAGCAAGAGACACATACAGACTAAAAGTGAAGGGCTGGAAAAAAATATTTCATGCAAACGGAGACCAAAAGAAAGCAGGAGTCGCAATACTCATATCAGATAAAATAAACTTTCAAATAAAGGATGTGAAAAGAGACAAAGAAGGACACTACATAATGATCAAAGGATCAATCCAAGAAGAAGATATAACCGTTATAAATATATATGCACCCAACATAGGAGCACTGCAATATGTACGGCAAACGCTAACGAGTATGAAAGAGGAAATTAATTGTAACACAATAATAGTGGGAGACTTTAATACCCCACTCACAACTATGGATAGATCAACTAAACAGAAAATTAACAAGGAAACACAAACTTTAAATGACACAATGGACCAGCTAGACCTAATTGATATCTATAGGACATTTCACCCCAAAACAATCAACTTCACCTTTTTCTCAAGTGCACACGGAACGTTCTCCAGAATAGATCACATCCTGGGCCATAAATCTGGTCTTGGAAAATTCAAAAAAATTGAAATCATTCCAGTCATCTTTTCTGACCACAGTGCAGTAAGATTAGATCTCAATTACAGGAAAAAAAAATTGTTAAAAATTCAAACATATGGAGGCTAAATAACACGCTTCTGAATAACCAACAAATCATAGAAGAAATCAAAAAAGAAATCAAAATATGTATAGAAATGAATGAAAATGAAAACACAACAACCCAAAACCTATGGGACACAGTAAAAGCAGTGCTTAGGGGAAGGTCATAGCATTACAGGCTTATATCAAGAAACAAGAAAAAAACCAAATAAATAACCTAACTCTACACCTAAAGCAACTAGAGAAGGAAGAAATGAAGAACCCCAGGGTTAGCAGAAGGAAAGAAATCTTAAAAATTAAGGCAGAAATAAATGCAAAAGAAACTAAAGAGACCATAGCAAAAATCAACAAAGCTAAAAGCTGGTTTTTTGAAAAAATAAACAAAATTGACAAACCATTAGCAAGACTCATTAAGAAGCAAAGAGAGAAGAACCAAATTAACAAAATTAGAAATGAAAATGGAGAGATCACAACAGACAACACTGAAATACAAAGGATCATAAGAGACTACTACCAGCAGCTCTATGCCAATAAAATGGACAACTTGGATGAAATGGACAAATTCTTAGAAAAAGTATAACCTTCCAAAATGAACCAGGAAGAAATAGAAGATCTTAACAGACCCATCACAAGCAAGGAAATCGAAACTGTAATCAAAAATCTTCCAGCAAACAAAAGCCCAGGACCAGAAGGCTTCACAGCTGAATTCTACCAAAAATTTAGAGAAGAGCTAACACCTATCTTACTCAAACTCTTCCAGAAAATTGCAGATGAAGGTAAGCTTCCAAACTCATTCTATGAGGCCACCATCACCCTTATTCCAAAACCAGACAAAGATGCCACAAAAAAAGAAAACTACAGACCAATATCACTGATGAACATAGATGCAAAAATCCTTAACAAAATTCTAGCAAACAGAATCCAACAACATATTTAAAAAAATCATACACCACGACCAAGTGGGCTTTATCCCAGGAATGCAAGGATTCTTTAATATCCGCAAATCAATCAATGTAATACACCACATTAACAAATTGAAAGATAAAAACCATATGATTATCTCAATAGATGCAGAGAAAGCCTTTGACAAAATTCAACACTCATTTATGATTAAAACTCTCCAGAAAGCAGGAATAGAAGGAACATACCTCAACATAATAAAAGCTATATATGACAAACCCACAGCAAGCATCACCCTCAATGGTGAAAAATTGAAAGCATTTCCCCTGAAATCAGGAACAAGACAAGGGTGCCCACTCTCACCACTACTATTCAACATAGTGTTGGAAGTTTTGGCCACAGCAATCAGAGCAGAAAAAGAAGTAAAAGGAATCCAGATAGGAAAAGAAGAAGTGAAACTCTCGCTGTTTGCAGATGACATGATCCTCTACATAGAAAACCCTAAAGACTCTACCAGAAAATTACTAGAGCTAATCAATGAATATAGTAAAGTTGCAGGATATAAAATTAACACACAGAAATCCCTTGCATTCCTATATACTAACAATGAAAAACAGAAAGAGAAATTAAGGAAACAATACCATTCACCATTGCAACAAAAGAATAAAATACTTAGGAGTATATCTACCTAAAGAAACAAAAGACCTATACATAGAAAACTATAAAACACTGATGAAAGAAATCAAAGAGGACACAAACAGATGGAGAAACATACCGTGTTCATGGATTGGAAGAATCAATATTGTCAAAATGGCTATTCTACCCAAAGCAATCTATAGATTCAATGCAATCCCTATCAAGCTACCAACGGTATTTTTCACAGAAATAGACCAAAGAATTTCACAATTTGTATGGAAATACAAAAAACCTCGAATAGCCAAAGTAATCTTGAGAAAGAAGAATGGAACTGGAGGAATCAACCTGCCTGACTTCAGACTCTACTACAAAGCCACAGTCATCAAGACAGTATGGTACTGGCACAAAAGACAGAAATATAGATCAATGGAACAGAATAGAAAGCCCAGAGATAAATCCCAGAACTAATGGATCACCTTATCTTGACAAAGGAAGGCAAGTGGATATACAATGAAAAAAGAACAACTCTTTAAAGTGGTGCTGGGAAAACTGGTCCAACCACTTGGTAAAGAATGAAACTAGAACACTTTCTAACACCATACAAAAATAAAATAAAATAAACTCAAAATGGATGAAAGAACTAAATGTAAGACCAGAAACTATAAAACTCCTAGAGGAGAACATAGGCAAAACACTCTCCGACATAAATCACAGCAAGATCCTCTATGACCCACCTCCCAGAATATTGGAAATAAAAGCAAAACTAAACAAATGGGACCTAATAAAACTTAAAAGCTTTTGCACAACAAAGGAAACTATAAGTAAGGTGAAAAGACAGCCCTCAGATTGGGAGAAAATAATAGCAAATGAAGCAACAGACAAAGGATTAATCTCAAAAATATACAAGCAACTCCTGAAGCTCAATTCCAGAAAAATAAATGACCCAATCAAAAAATGGGCCAAAGAACTAAACAGACATTTCTCCAAAGAAGACATACAGATGGCTAACAAACACATGAAAAGATGCTCAACATCACTCATTATTAGAGAAATGCAAATCAAAACCACAATGAGGTACCATTACACGCCAGTCAGGATGGCTGCTATCCAAAAGTCTACAAGCAATAAATGCTGGAGAGGGTGTGGAGAAAAGGGAACCCTCTTACACTGTTGATGGGAATGCAAACTAGTACAGCCACTATGGAGAACAGTGTGGAGATTCCTTAAAAAACTGGAAATAGAACTGCCATATGACCCAGCAATCCCACTCCTGGGCATACACACCGAGGAAACCAGATCTGAAGAGACACGTGCACCCCAAGGTTCATCACAGCACTGTTTTATAGCCAGGACATGGAAGGGCAACCTACGATGCCATCAGCAGATGAATGGAAAGGAGCCTGTGGTACATATACACCATGGAATATTACTCAGCGATTAAAAAGAATTCATTTGAATCAGTTCTAATGAGATGGATGAAACTGGAGCCCATTATACAGAGTGAAGAAAGCTAGAAAGATAAAGAACATTACAGCATACTAACACATATATATGGAATTTAGAAAGATGTAATGATAACCCTATATGCAAAACAGAAAAAGAGACACAGATGTACAGAACAGACTTTTGGACTCTGTGGGAGAAGGCGAGGGTGGGATGTTTCGAGAGAACAGCATGTATATTATCTTGGTGAAACAGATCACCAGCCCAAGGGATGCATGAGAAAGTGCTCCGGCCTGGTGCAGCTGGAAACCAGAAAGAATCGGGTGGAGAGGGAGGTGGGAGGGGGGATCGGGATGGGGAATACGTGTAAATCTATGGCTGATTCATATCAATGTATGACAAAACCCACTGAAATGTTGTGAAGTAATTAGCCTCCAACTAATAAAAAATTAAAAAAATAATAATAATAAATAAATAAATAAAATAAAAATTGGTACATTTTTAAAGTCATCTTGTATCTTACCTAAAGATTTAAAAGACTGAAGTAAAATTAATTAAAATGTTTCATTTTAATTTCTCAAAAGTTTCTCAAAAGTTAGAAAGTATCTTAAGGTTCTGGTTTAACAAATAATTTCACAAATTTTGGGACAAATAAAGAATTCTTGACTGCCCTCAAATGCAATTTATTTCTTCTCTGCCTTCTCCATTTCAGTAAATGATCTCACTGTTCAGCGTATTTCCTACCCTAACCCTAACTCTTTTCTTTTATCTCCACATCTAACCCACTCTCTTAATATATTAAAGAAGAGGGAAAGGAATCGGCTGTAATAAGACTCTAGTTTCTCCTTCCCTGTTTGAGGTCAGAGGAGGTGAAAAAAACCTGAGCGGGTCACAGTGGAAAGGAAGGCTGACATCTCAAGGTTTAGCCAGGGGCAATTTCCCTTTTGCCTTATTTCACTGAGTAAGGACAGACCTCAGCTCAACATTATTGATTTTATGTAAAATTGATTATTATTATAGAAAGCTCAGAAAGCTATTATTCCTGCCTAGCCAAAGGGTTCCTCCACAGAGATCTGGTGCTTGTCCTCAGTCTGAAACAAAATTTGCCTACAGCTAAGTTAGCATAACAAAGGCAGCCTATTTCCATTCTCCCCCCAGCAGTTTTTCCTATTGCAGTTATAGAGCACTGGAAACTCCACCTTTTACATAGTAGTCATAACTGCCTAAAAATCTTTAGATTATCGTCAATCTGTAGAGACAGAGAGAAAGAATTGAGGGTGATTTTTTTTTTTTTTGTATACGCTATGAAACAAATCCAGAAAAAATTACATGATTTGTTGTTGTTCAGTCACTAAGTTGTGTCCAACTCTTTGTGACCCCAGGGTCTGCAACACGTCAGGCCTCACTGTCCCTCACTATCTCTGGGAGTTTGCCCAAGTTCATGTCCACTGAATCAGTGATGCCATCCAACCATCTCATCCTCTGTCACCCTCTTCTCCTTCTGCCTTCAATCTTTCCCAGCATCAGGGGCTTTTCCAATGAGTAGGCTGCATCATGTAGCCAAAGTAGTAATGTCATGGGTCAAAAGATATAACAAGATTTTAATACCCACTCTCTTAGAACTAGTCATTGGATAGTCAGAACCAATCACAATTCCACAGTAAATCACAATTACACAGTAAATTATTTTTGATACCAAATCCGTTATTTACTCTTTCTCCATTCATGAAAAAACAAAGCCCAATTTCATTAGGTTCTATAACCATTAGACACTTCCAGTAATTTCCAGCTAAATTAGTTCAGAAGCCTAAATTCTATTTTAATCATAGTTCAGTTCAGTTCAGTTCAGTTGCTCAGCCGTGTCCGACTCTTTGTGACCCCATGAATTGCAGCAAGCCAGGCCTCCCTGTCCATCACCAACTCCCGGAGTTTACTCAAACTCATGCCCATCGAGTCTGTGATGCCATCCAGCCATCTCATCCTCTGTAGTCCCCTTCTCCTCCTGCCCCCAATCCCTCCCAGCATCAGGGTCTTTTCCAATGAGTCAACTCTTCGCATGAGGTGTCCAAAGTACTGGAGTTTCAGCTTCAGCATCAGTCCTTGCAATGAACACCCAGGACTGATCTCCTTTAGGATGGACTGGTTGGGTCTCCTTGCAGTCCAAGGGACTCTCAAGAGTCTTCTCCAACACCACAGTTCAAAGAGAGATTTAAAATTCTTTCTCTTTAGAGCTTTGGTTTCAAATGTCAAGACAATTAAATGAGTTATTTTAGATAGTTGTTTCTATTCATTACTAAATAATTTTCTTTAATCTATAACTCTTTGCAAAGTATTTTTCCTAATTACTTGCCATATGGTAGGTATCTTATAATCTAGAATTTTTTTCTAGTTGGCAGTCTCAATGTATTAAAATCACCTACTACTCGTGTTTAATTTTAAAAATAAACCACCTTTTCTCTTTTTTTATTTGCTTTCAAGACCAAAGTCTGTATAGAAAATAACTTTGGGGAAGAAAAACTATTTGGGAAAGAAAAGACCTTCATTATATTAACATGGTATTTTTTTCATTATATACTTATTTTTCTATTTTCTTTTATTTTAGGATAGTCACTAGAATTTTTCAAGTACCAATATAATACATTCATGTCCATTCAATGAATTTATTTCTACTGTAAACTACTTGAAAATTTTTTTAAAAAGGGAAAAAATGTACTCATGTGGAAATGAGTCTTCAAATATATTCAAGTTGAAGAGACTATATTTTGAATAATGAAAGGTGCATATTTTGTGGAAAACCTTCAGTTATATTTTCTCTATGTAACTTCTTTGTACGCAATAGGAGAATATTACATGAAAATTTTTTTAATGTTACTGGAAGAAAAGCTTCCTCATATTAATTGATCACTCTCAAATTCCATGTTCACAAAATCTGTTCAGGATCAAGGATCATAATCTTAGTTTCAGGTAAAAATTGTTCTCCTCCCATTTTGCAAACATAGAGAGGCAGATAACATCAAGTGATGGTAAAGATGTGTGTAAAAAGGAACTCTTGCAATGCTGGTGGGAGATTAACCTGAGAAAGCAGTTAACCAGACTATGCGAGCACAAAGGGTGATAATACATCATGGAATAAGGAATATGATTACTCCAACTCTCTGTACCTGAGTTCCAAAACAAACAAATAGTAAGAAAAATTTCAGGAAGTTTTTGAAAGAAGTAAGTAGGAAATTATTTTGTGTTCTCTTCCTTTATCACCTGTTATAAAGGTTTCTATTCTAGGAATAGGTAGAGATTATTCACTACTTAACCTGGGCCTGATGAGGGTAAATATGGCCGAAGTTAATACACCTTGACTTTGCTGTTCAAGAAAATAGCTGTTTCAATTTATACAAGAGTTGTGGGTTGCCAGGAGATTACTTCACTTTGAAAAATATTTCCAGAGGAATAAAATTTATAAATGAGAGGATGAGCATACATAATTATTAAATTTTCATTTATAATTATTTCAGAATATCTAAATGATATAATCCAAAGCTTACAGTTCAACACACATCTTCTCTTGCCAGCTTCTTAACCATTTTTCTCTATTCTGAAGCCTATTTTTCATGCACTGGAGATTATAATAAGCAACATCAGGTTAGTTAGAAGTTTATTTATTATAATTTTTCCCATATTCTTAGCATCTGTCACAAGCAGTGATGAAACTGTGTCTCTATAATCCTTGTCTTCCAGCAGAGGGGAGTGTATACACACATGCCTCCACACAAGGAATAAGTGAGACCTAATTCCTGATGTGAGTCAAGGAGTGATGTGTCCCCATCACTTCATGCTCAGATTATTTGCAGTGACTTCAATAAAGTTAAATCCATGACTGGGCTGCTCTGAAATGAATAATAAAGCATCCCCAAGGATACAGAAATGACAGTAAATATCTTCATAACACCATAAATACTTTTAAAAGTGTGCATCACTCAGGGGCACAGCATCATTCTTGTCATTCTTAAAATTGAAAGGTGTTACCTTAGAATCTTAGTGAAAATTCCAAATCTGAATCCCTGTTAGAAATCTGTAAGCCCCAAATCCACTGTGATCATTAACCAGTATTTGTTACCCCCACTATGTATACAGTGGGCAAAAACATTCAACAGGTGATTTACTTACTTCTTCGTATTATTCCGGGCTTCTCAGGTGGCACTAGTGGTAAAGAATCTGCCTGCCAATGCAGGAGATGCAAGAGACACGGGTTCAATCCCTGGGTGGGGAAGATCCCTTGGAGTAGGAAATGGCAACCCACTCCAGTATTCTTGCCTGGAAAATCCCATGGACAGAGAAGCCTGGTGGGCTACAGTCCACAGGGGTCGCAAAAGTATTCTATTGTTAAACAGTCTGTAGTTCAACAGAAAGTTTAGTCAGTAGGGAAAGTTAAGACTTTCTTACAATATCTATTAATTCCATAAATTGTTTTTCAAAACTATTTTTTTCAAAGCTACTCACACAACTTTTGTTACTCCATCTGTCATTAAGATTGCCTTTGCTTACAGGTAAATCAATGAAGCCAGAACACACCCTCATGCCATATACAAAAATATACTCAAAATGGCTTAAAGACTTAAATATAAGACATGACACCATAAAACTCCTAAAAAAGCACATAGAAAAACATTCTCAGACATAAATCATACCAATGTTTTCTTAGATCAGTCTTCCAAGGCAAAAGAAACAAAAGCAAAAATAAACAAATGGGACCTAATTAGACTTATAAACTGTTGCATAGCAAAGGAAACCATGAACAAAATAAAAATATAACCTATGGACTGAGAGAAAATATTCACACACAGTGTGACTGATCAAGGGCTTCATTTTCAAAATATGCAGACAATTCAAACTCAAAATCAAAAACAACCCAATAAAAAAAATTGGCAGAAGACTTAAATAGACATTTCTTCAAAGAAGACACACAGATGGCCAATAGGCACATGAAAAGACACTCAATGCCAATTATTAGAGAAATGCAAGTCAAAACTGCAATGACGCAGTATCTTACATGGGTCAGAATGACCATCATCAAAGAGTCTACAAGATCTAAGAACAGAAGACTGCATTAAAAAAAAATAGAATAAAGAATAATTATAATGTCAACACTATGAAAACATCATTTATATAAAGAAAAAGGACACTTTCAGAACTGAACACTTCCCGGGTCCCTTTTCTATTCCTGCCTTTTCTATTCCCATCAGAAATAACCATTTTCCAAATTTTGTGATAATCATTTCCTTGCTTAAAAAAATGCTTTAGCATCTATGTTTACATTTCTAAACATAGTGTGGTTATGCATATATATATATAACTACATATGTATGTAGTTATGCATATTTAAATATTATATGAATTACTTTATAGATGTAGCTTTCCTGGAAAATCCCATGGACAGGGGACCCTGGTGGGCTGCAGTCCCCAGGATTGCAAAGAATCAGACACAACTTAGAGACTGAGCACTCTGAGTGTAGTTAGAGGTGCGTCTTTTTCTGTTCATTACGATTGTATGCAGCACGGATGCTCTCTTTCATTACTTCACAGAAGTACTCAGTACTCAACTAAGTACTCAGCGACAACTGGTACTCATTGTGGCAGCCCTTGGCTGCTAGCATCAGCATTATTCCAGAAACTTTTTAGAAATGCAACTTTAGGTCTCTACCTAGGTCTACTGCATCAGAAATTCTGGCAATGGGAAGCAGCAGTCTGTTTTCACAAGCTCTTGACATCAGAGTGCTACATACCATACGTGTGTAACAGAAAGCACTATTAAGTAGAATCAATTACAGGAATGTACTAAATTTCAGGGAAGGGACAGGCAAGGGCAAGAGCAAGGATGCACTCTCTGGTATCCCTTCTCATAAGGTCAGTAACCCCATCATGATAGCACCAACCTCATGACCTGTTTTAACTCTACCTCCCAAAAGCCCTGTCTCTAAATACCATCATGATGGAGGTTAGGACTTCAAAATATGAATTCTTGGAGGGCCATAATCCAGACCCTAGAACTTACATCATGGCTTTTATTTAGATTTGCAAGAGTGCAATGGCTGTGTGGAATTAGCTAGTAAATACTACCAGACTGATACCCACGGATGTTGTAACAATTCATGTTTATGCCACCTATACATAAGAATATATGAGAATATTCTTTTCAGGAGTAGGGCGTGTCAGAGGATGAGATGGCTTGGTGGCATCACTGATGCAATGGACATGAACTTGGGCAAACTTCGGGAGATGGTGAGGGATAGGGAGGCCTGGTGTGCTGCAGTCCATGGGACTGCAAAGAGCGACTGAACTGAACTGATTCTTCCATATGAACTCTAAGATTATTGAAACTCAATATTTTTTTTCATTTATTTTTATTAGTTGGAAGCTAATTACTTTATAATATTGTAGTGGTTTTTGCCATACATTGACATGAATCAGCCATGGATTTACACGTGTTCCCCATCCCGATCCCCCTCCCGCCTCCCTCCCCATATTTTTTAAAATCCCTATTGAGCTCCTAAATGCAATTATATTAGATTTATGTAATAATTTTGGTGCAACTGTCTTTTTAGTGATTTACTTAATATACATCTTCCATTTTTGTTACGCTAGTACCTGTTTGCAATGTTGCTTTCCTTCTTTCTTTTTTTTAGTGGCGAGGAGTTAATAGAGTTGTCACTCATTTCTTCTTTCTTATTAAAAGACAGAAAATTCCCTTCCACTTTCTGAATCTCACATCAGTTAGTTCTCTGATAATAGAAAACAATACTCCAGCTGTTTCTCCATCAAGATGTTCTACTTTCCCACTGCCCTCATCCTCCCTCCAACAAGTTAGCAGTTTTGAAATACTTCCACTTCCCTTAACCTTCCACTCCCCTCTACACCCAAGTTTTGCTGAGATAGACTAGTATTTTTAGTTCTAAACTATTATTAGAGTTTCCTTTGCAGTATTGCAAAAATTATCATCTATTTCAAAAGTCCTTATTTAGCAGTTATATTGCATATTTTCAGCATTCTATGTACCCAAAGTTTATTGTCCCCCAGTTATTATCTATTTTAAGATGTTGTCATCCTTATTTAGCAGTTATATTGCCTATTTTCAGCACTCTCTATGTATCCAAGGTTTATCACTCTCCAGTTATTATTGATTTTAAGATGTTGTTGAATACTGGCCCCTCAAAAGATATATCTGGGTCCTAATCCCCACTACCTGTGGATGAAACCTTTGTAGGATCTGTGTGAGTACACGCTCAGTCATTTCAGTCATGTCAGACTCTTTGTGGCCCTATGGACTCTAGCCCATAGTTTATGGGCTTCTCCCATGGCTTCTCCAGTCCATGGGATTCTCCAGGCAAGAACACTGGAGTGGGTTGCCATGCCCTCCTCCAGGGGATCTTCCCAACCCTGGGATTGAACCAGCATCTCTTATATCTCCTGCACTGGCAGGTGGGTTCTTGACCATCAGTACCACCTGGGAAGCCCAGGATCTGTGTAGATGTGATTATTTAAGAATCTTCAGATGAACTCATCCAGGTGGACCCTACCTAAATCCAATGACTAGTATCCTTAAAGGAGTAAAGGGGATGTGGGGTTGAGACACAGGAGGAAGGCAAAGGTAGAGACTGGAATTATGCTGCCACAAGCCAAGGAATGTGAAGAACCATGAGAAGAAAGAAGAGGTCATTGGGCAGACATGCTCCTGGGCCATGGCTGTGAGAGCCTAAAGACAGATGTCCAGGGTGTCAGGGTCCCTTTAACATCTGCAGTTGGACTGAGGTCAGCAGGCCTACCTCCAGGTACCCACAAGGATGTGTCTTCTGGTGGGTCCTTGGATGGACAAGAGAATTCCTCGTTCATGGCTGAGAGGGGCTGGAGCCAAATTACAGAGCTATTTCAAGATTTGCACTTGGACATAGGTTGGAGGGGATATGTCTATCCCCTGGGAGGCACAGATAGACATATCTCCCAGGGGATCCCTGGATGGTCAAGATTAGCATCTTGAGAGGGGTTGGAGCTAGAACACATGCCCCTTCAGCATCCACAGCCAGGACTCGGGTTGGCTGGCCAGATACCTGGGGCATGGGTAGGCATGACTTCTGCGCAATCCCCTGGCAGATGGTATTGTGGCAGGATGATGCCAAACAGGGCTGTAGCTGAGTCCCCCAGGAGACAGGGCTATTCTCAAGTCTGTAGTTGGGATTGGCAAGTCTTCCACCTGGGCATGGGCTGCCTTTTTAAAACACCCCACTTTGGTCATGGACTCTACTAGTGTTTCATAGTGTCTTACTTGGGTCCCAAAGCTTCCACAAAGGTCCTTTTGCCTATGGAAGGCTGACAAGATATTGTTGCTGAGTTGAGGGGGAAGAAGCAGGTGACCATTATTCTATTCCACTATCTGGTTGATATCACTCCTAGTTTGATTCCTTCTGAGGGTTGGGAGCAAGAATGTGTCCTGTGCCTCTGTCCAAGCATCTGATGGCTGGCTGGCAATCTGTCCCTTGGCTGATCTCTGTCTTCACATGGCCAGTCCCCCCATGTGTGTGTGTCTGTCTCCAAATTTCTCCTTTTTATCAGGACATCAGTCAAACTGGACTAGGGACCCCTCTTACAATAGTAAGAACTCATCTTAACCACTTACATCTGCAATGACCCTATTTACAAACAGTCACATTGTGAAGTCCTGGAAGGTTAAGACATCAGGATACAAATTTTAGGGAGATGTAAAGCTTCCTGAGAAACAAGTAGAATTCTTCCTAAAGGAAAGTATAAGAACTCATGATTTAAGAAAATAGCCCTACTTTAGTTTTATGACATTAGGAATACTATAGATGAATTTCTTAATTATCTATGTATGTATGTGCTTTATGTATTCATACCTTAGGGTTAAATTATACCAAAATGAGCTTTATATTCTATGGCAGGTTTCAAAGTAAAAGCATTATTTTTCTCTTCTCTTTAACATCTTCTGTAGTTGCTACAATGATTCAGGTCTTCTGTACTGATAAGTCACACGGAAAACATGTAGATATTAATCACTACCCAAAAAAAGCCTTTCACAAGCTATAAGTTAGTCTGATTAGCAGAGCAAATCCCAATGAACATGCTAACCTTTACATACTAATTGTAGCAGTTATTCTGCAAACTAACCAAATTGTAATAGAGAAGAAAAGGAAAATGGAGGACAGAGCTTTTCTGATGGCGTGAGGTCAGACATTGAACACTGACACCTAGGAATGGTCACTGGGATTGGAAGGCCAAGAGGCTGAGCCAGCAGGAGAAAATGGGATGAAGTGACAGAAGATGGGACCCAAATAATGACTGGACTTGTGCGACTCTGTGTGTATGTGTGTGCCCTCGGTGCTCAGTCGGGTCTGACTCTTTGTAACCCCATGGACTGTAGCCTGCCAGGTTCCTCGGTCCATGGGATTTCCCAGGCAAGAATACTGGAGTGGGTTGCCATTTCCTTCTCCAGAAGGATCTTCCTGATCCAAGAATTGAACTCAAATCTGTTGTGTCTTCTGAATTGGCTGGTGGATTATCTGCCAAACTACATTCCTGAATGTGCCTTCTTCTAAGAATTGCTTAATTTGGTCCAATAATTTACCTGTTTAATAGCACAATTTTCTAATAAATAAAAATCCGTAGATGTCTGAGAAGACAGTCTTGTAACCCACGACTAAGGAAGGAAAACACGCTTTCCATTTTGCTGTGTGTCTTGGAAATATTTTGAATTTGTATTTTCACACATTTTAAATTAAAAATATGTTTATTATTAATTCACAAAGGTAGGCTAAGAACTATGGCAAATGACCTCCAAATCTCAGTGACTTAACATAATAAATGTTCATCACTTACCTTATGTCAGATATGGGTTATCAAGGAGTTGTGGCATTTTTCAGGCACCTAGGATCCTTTTGATCTGTTAGCTTCCCACCTTGCTAAGGCTTTGGAGTCCTCTACCTGACCCTGATCAACTGGCAAGAAGAAAAGAGTGAGCAGAAGGTATCACTCAGGATGTTCTTAGAGGCCAGACTGGAAGGGGCAAATATCACCTCCATGCACATTCATTGACCAGAACTCAGTAACATGGCCCTGTATAACTAAAAGGAGGCTGGACTCTAAAGTCTACATCTTGTCCTAGGAGGAAAAAGAAGCTTAGCAATCATAGAGCAGTATCCCTGCCACACACTGTAATCACAATAATTCTAATTAGTCATCATCACAGTTGATTGGTAGAGAGATAGACATTAGAAGTAACGTGTGTACTTTACTTAAATTAAAGACGTTTGTCATTGCTTAAAGCCATGCTTTGATAAGCCTTTTTTTTTTTATATAATAATACAAGCTTTTCTTGGGAATGACTTATAATGCAGGCTTCTCTCTCAATTCATTCACTTCATATTAGTGAACATACATTAGCCAAGGCTGAAATGAGATGATAAAAATCAAAGGTGTGCTAATTCTAAGACCATTTATATTTGCATGAATAAGGAGTTTATCACTTTTTTTTTTCCTTTTCATAACCACTGTAAGTAAAAAATATTTTTTTTTCTGGAAACTATCTTCTTTAAAATTGCTGAGTGTCTATCAGCATGTGGAAAATAATAGGATCATTGTAGCCTACCTAAGCTCTATTTAAAGAAATGGAAGGATTGGAAATGCTGTCCTCATACTAGGGCCTGTTCTTATTTCTTGAAGGTCAACAGTAATGCTTGGCACTTAGAAGAAAGGAGTCTTACAGGATCTTGACAGATGGAAATATTTATATGCAGAGATATGTTGCCATATGTACTCCGGGGATACAGATCATAGCCCACCTTGAACACAGCCATGAACACAGCCAATTACTAGTAGAAAAATAATGTAACGGAAGTCTTGCCACTTTTCTTGGGAGGTGTCATGTTCCTCTGAAGCATTGCTGGAGATATTATAGTGCCATAATGAGACTCATAATTCATGTCAGCCCCATGCCTTTTCATTCATTTATAAATGTTTTAGAGCCCTATGATTCATAATGCCATGAGCTGGTTTTCTTTCAGAACTGTTATGCTCCCATTAATACCAACCATTCCTGCTTCTTGCCAAGATACAAGCCCTGAAGTAATATAGCTTAGTGCTCGCCTTGAATTGTTATAGTACAAAATCTTTTCTAGGTTCTGAGCTAATGCAGAAGAAAAGTTTTTAAATAAATACTAAAGTTTGAAAAAGAAAACAGGAAAGCAAGAAATAGCTCTTTGTCAAAGGTATCACTTAGAGTTATAAGCACTGTTAATACAATGTATGTTTTGGGAGACTCCCCTGAAGGTCCAGTGGTGAAGACTTTGCCTTCCAATGCAAGGGTTGCAGGTCTGATCCTTGTACAGGGAGCTAAGATTTCACAGGCCTTGTGGCTAAACCCTCCCCATTACCCCTGCCCCACAAAAAACAAACAAACAAACAAAAAAAACCCTATAAAGCAGAAGCAATATTGTAACAAAGTCATCAAAGATTTTTTAAATGGTCCACGCTAAAAGCTTTTTTAAAAATACAACGTACATTTTCTTTGCACACCAGAACTGTTATTCTCTAGGAAAGGAAAAACATCAGTGTTTAATTGACATAAAATTATGATGGAACTGGCCATCTCTATCACAAGGTTTATAATAAGTTTTTTGATCATCAGTCTGATTTTTATGTATCTCTTTCCTCGTAAATAATGTTTACCATACTTTTTTTTCTTTTTAACCTCATGCAGCAATTCATTTTTCTGGTTAATTAAAATAATTACACATTATTCTGTTGAGCAAAACAAAGCAGTTCTTAAAATCATTTGAAGTCACGTGGCATAAAACACATGCTGTCAAGATGCAGGTAACCTTTAATTTGTGAGACATTCTCTCTAGGGCTGCTGCTGTTTGCTGGCCATATCCTCTCCAGAGTCCATGTGCTATTCTATTCACCATGACCTATTTATTATCCCCTGAATCACAAATTGGTACAGCAGTACGGCACAACAGAAATGATCTTTGATTCTATTTTATTCAACAAAACTCATTAGACCCACCTATTGTTTGAAGGTCCACTGAAAGTTTGATCTTGTTCTAGTTGCTGAGACAGATTCAGGCAGGAAGTTATCAACAGCTGTTGATGCCCCATATGACGGGCCTTACAATTCACTTTCTCTGCTAGATTTAGAATTCCAGTATCTACAGATGACTTCTCTAGGTCTATGTTATTGATCTCCCTACTGCTTTATGCTGTTAAAAGAGTGCCTGGTATCTCTTCCTGAGTCCCAACCCTTTGCCTCACTTTGAATCTTGGCTTCATATGTGAGGGCTCTTCTGCCCCAGAACTCTCATCATACAGACCTTTGTCCCAGACCCCAGCTCCCAAACTGGAGTTTTGCTGCTGTAAAATGGATTTCCAAAAGAACATCTCTCTAGTGAGTTCAGTTTTGGTTCCTATCTGGTTACTCTACCATCAAATAGAGGTGATGATTGCCAGGCTCATTTCTTCAGACATAGATGGCTCTTTTTTTTTTTTTTTTAGCTTTTTGGTCTCAAATTGCCTACATTTTGGCTATTGGATTAAACTAGAAGACAGTATTTTGCAAACTTCATGGCTTCCTCCTTTCCTATGTGTAAAATTATTTAAAAATTGTATCAAGTGTTTGGAATACTGGAGGGAACCTGAAAAGTATCTGGTCTAGCCATGGTCTCAGGAAAATCAACAGTGGGGAGAAGAATAGGGAATAAGAGAATGGATTCCAAAGAAAAGGACAAGTTTGTTCTAACATCCCTAAATGCTTTCCAGCCAATTCTTTCATCCCTTGAAAGTGAAAAGTGGAAGTGTTAGTTGCTCAGTCATGTCTGATTCTTTGTGATCCCATGGGCTGTAGCCCACCAGGCTCCTCTGTCCAGGGAATTCTCTAGGCAAGAATACGAGAGTGGGTTGCCACTCCCTTCTCTAGGGCTTTCATCCCTTAAAATATAGCTAATTAAGAAAATTTTTTAAACAAACCTCTAAGAGAGAATATACCAATAAAGAGCTTGGGAAACTGGTAACAAAAGGTCAAAATTCAGACTTCACTCTAAACTTGACGATTCTGTTTACTTTACCCTCATCCTTATGGGTTCATATTTTAGGCTGAGCAACAACTGCCTTCAATTCCTCCCAAATCTGTCACAATAGATATATATTCAAATATATCCATATATTTATTTTATTTCAGTAGTTATCTATTAGGCACTAACTATAATAAGGAAATAATCTTGGTCTTCCAGGAAATTTTCTAAGTGTTTTATATGTGTTAAATAATTTACTTTTAATCTTTAAATATTTACTTTTAATAAATTACTTTTAATCCATGGTGTAAATATTATCATCATTCCCATCTGACAATAAGAACTCTGAAGTACAAAGAGGTTAAGGAACTTCTCCAAATCCATATATCCTTTATGCGCTGGAGCCAGGATTTGAACCTAGGGAGTCCGTCATCAGGGTCCACACTCAACACTGTACCCACCTACCTGTCATAGATGTACATATAAAAGTTATCTCAAAGGTCTAACTAAAAGTTAATGATTAAAGAATCAGAGTCTATATAGTATACAAAATACGCAAAAATCTGCTTATAAATACTCAAAGCACAGCTGCTTTGCTTGCAGAACTTTGGCAATTCTGGCATATAAGGCAATTTTACATTTCACATTTTGTGATCATTTTCATTCATTTTACTATCCAAACTAGCTCCCTTTCTTATTTTAACAGGAAATACAAACTTGTCATACTATTTAGTAGTGTTTTTTAAAAGCATGTTCTGTGGAACATCTGTCCTCAAATCAAATATTCAGATTCTAGGTTTCCACTCCAAACTTGCATCAGAGGCTGGGGCGGAGCCTACGAATCTGTAATTTTACAAGCTCCTCTGGTGTGTTCAGCACTTCTAGAGTTTGATTTAGAAGCTGCAGCACTTCTGCTTGCTCCAATTTAGACTAATTAGTTAGAATATATTAACTTTCCATTCTCTGGTCCTAATTATGGGTCTCTGAAATACAGCTTCTTTTAAGTTGTTCATACAGCCTTGACCTCTCCTATCCAGATCACAAAGGAAAATAAAGAAAAATTACATGCTTTTGTTCAACCCATGGTTGTCCAGTCTTACACTTATTAAGGTGCAAATGTTACCCTCACCTCCCGAGCAAACACATCATTTATAGTTCACCCACTTCAAGCACCTTTTGTTAATTTGCCTTGAATCAATTCTTAGGTCATCACTGGCTCTAAATATTTTATAGCCTATTTTCTGCATTTGTCTTAAATCTAGAATTTTTCCCCTAGTGAAACTTCCAAGCAACACTTTAAAAACTGTTCTGAAATGTTTGACATTTTAAGCAGTATAGTTTCCCACAAAATTATGTCCTCCTGTTGCATACTACATTGCCACAGTAATTTTATTCTTGCTCAGCCAAAGTTAAAGTTAACTTGGAAGCCAAATGCTATCATGACCAACTGTGTCCTGTACCACAACCAGCTTAATTCTTCAAAGCAAGACTTCCTATACATTGTCCAGCTGATATGTTCTGTAAGTGATGGATGCTAGGGTTCCAAACAACCACTGTGGGGTCGGTCAAAGCAGATGTTATAACTAAAAATTTGAAAAGTAACATGCAAGGACATACTGAGAGACACTGGTAAATGAGGTAGGTTATTTGTAAACTGCTAAGAATGATGAGAAAGCTTCTTCCTGGTGGTATTCAGAGTTAAAATGGTTAATTTTGAAAAGGGCTACTGGTCAAAATAGAAGGCATGACTGAGTTAAAAATAAAATGGGACAGCAACAAAATTCCCAAAGTCACTTAGAGAAGGTCACAATATAAGAATATGTTTTATAAACAATAAAGTCTATTAAGACTTTATTATCATTCTTACTCACTGAAAGAATGTGGTATTGAGGAAGACTCTTGAGAGTCCCTTGGACAGAAAGCAGATCAAACCAGTCAGTCCTAAAGGAAATCAGTCCTGAATATTCACTGGAAGGACTGATGCTGAAGTTGAAGCTCCAATACTTTGATCACCTGATGGGAAGAGCTGACTCACTGGAAAAGACCCTGATGCTGCGAAAGATTGAAGGCAGAAGGAGAAAGGGACAATAGAGGATGAGATGGTTGGATGGCATCACCGATTCAATGGACATGAGTTTGAGTAAGCTCCAAGAGATGGTGAAGGACAGGGAAGCCTAGCGTGCTGCAATCCATGGGGTCACAAAGAGTTGGACAGGTCTGAGCAACTGAACAACAACAAGTTTCATTGTTCCTAGTTGGCAAGTGGATGGTTTTCCTTCATCCTGTGACTCAGGAGCATGAATTCTTCCTTCCAGCAGCCATACCATTCCTTCAGAGTCTCTAAACAGGTGGGAGAAGAGAATACACACCGCTGCATCACCATCTTGGCCAGAAATTGATCTGTTCTGTTCTCATTCCATTTGGGAAGAACTGGTCTTGTAGTCCTATTTCGATGCAAGGGGAGACTGGAAATGTAATTATTGTCTGGGCAACTGTTTGCCCACAACAACCTTAGACTATGGGAAGAACAAATAATAATGGACAATTAGGGGGTCTCTGTCATACTTACCCCAAATCTTAGCTTTCATAGATATACCTCAAGTCCACTTTGGTTACTACTTTTCAGTTCTAACTTTCAGGTTGAGCAGAAATATATGATTTAGTGTTGCAACTGTGTAACACAGACTAGGACTTGAACCTATCGTCTTTCAACTGAGATCACACACCTGATCTCAGGACTTAATGAAGCTCGGGTTCCTGGTGTCTCCTCACAGAAAGAATTCAGTGAGAGACAAAGGGATAGGTAAGAAGTGGATTTATTTAAAGAGAAACACACTCCACAGGCAATGTGTGGGCTGTCTTAGAAGACACAAGGCCTCAAAATATGAGGTTGTTAGCTTTTATGGACTGGGTAATTTCATAGGCTGATGAATGGGAAGATTATTCTAATTATTTTGGGGGAGGGGCAGAGATTTCCAGGAATTGGGCCACCAGCTCACTTTTTGATCTTTGATGGTTGTTCATGGAACAGTCATGGTGCTGGTGAATGTGTCACTTAACATGCTAATATATTATTAATACAATGAGCATATAATGAAGATCAAGTTCCACTGGAAGTCAAATCTTCCACCATCTTGGACCTAGTTGATCCTAAGTTTTTGTCATGTTCTATGTCTATGTCATTCTTTTAAAGGTTGTGCCCTGTCCCTTCCCTCCCATTTAAGTGCTGTGGAAAATTTAGAAAAAAAAAATATTCATGAATCCTTAGAATTTATTCATTCCATGCAAAAAGCACTTCAACAAGTAAATAGTTTTTGAAAGTACCTTATATTTCTACCTTAGTCCTATATTCTTGAATTTTTGTATACTAGTTTAGCAACCAAGCTATGATTTGCAATGTTAATTATTCTCATACAATTTTCATCTTTGCCAGAATATAATATGTGTTCTCAATTCATTAACATTTTCTGTTTTAAAGCATTTCCCATTAAACCTCCCCAGTAGGCCAAGTCTCCATCGCTTTCAATAGATGCCTGTAGACATCACGCAGAATGGTCCCGGGGAAAATATGTACATAGAATTGGGATTTGCTCTGCAAAGAGAACCTAATTAGGTTTTCCCCATTCATAGAAATAGATCTTTCATCAGTGACAATACAGTGCAATTAGGGGAAGTCACTTGTAACTTGCTGTGGGTGCAGTCAGCTGCTACTAGTATTTCCTTGGGAAGCACTTGAATAAATGATGTTTCAACCTTTTTATAAGGGAATTCCTTCTCCTGAGAGTTGCCACTGAATTCCATATTTAAGACTGAACAAGTTGAGCCCCTACGGCTTCACATTTAATTCCAATTTTCCTTTTTTAATACAAACTTTGCTTTGTGGTTTCTTTAACTTGATTTATTTGTTAAACACTTCTAACAGGACTCTCATTTATCTAACACTGCCAAAGATGTGTTGTTCTTCATAGAAATAACATATTAACAACAGTAATATTGGCATTGCATTTGTGGCTTACAAAATAGGTTTCCATCTTACACTTTTAATATTTATAACAACTTTGTGAGATGCTGAGACTGACTTGCCAAAGGAAACACAGCTGATCAAAAGCAGAACTGATTTCTTAAATTCAAGTCAGTGGATTTTCTATTATATTATGGTGCTCATTTATTACAATGCATGAACCTGAAATAATTGAAGAGTAATAAAATTTTGTATTGCTGATACTAAGTGTATAAAAAGTGAAAGAAAGTGTTAGTTGTTCAGTCATGATCGATTCTTTTGCAACCCCATGGACTGTTGCCTGCCAGTCCTCTGTCCATGGGATTCTCCAGGCAAGAATACTAGATTGGTCTGCCATTTCCTCTTACAGGGGATCTTCCCAGCCCAGGTATCAAACTCAGGTTCCCTGAATTGCAGGCAGATTCTTCACTGTCTGAGCCACCAGAGAAGCCCCAGTGTATAGATCACTATTAGTAAATATATGAAGCTTCATTCAAAACTCAGAGTTGACATGTCATCAAGGGTGGAGAGGATATAGAGAAGATAAGAAAAAGTTATTCAGGAAGAGGCTTTCCAGGTGGCGCAGTGGTAAAGAATCTGCCTGCCAACGCAGGAGATGCAAGAGACTCGGTTCGATCCCTAGGTGGGGAAGATCTCCTGGAGGAGGAAATGACAGCCTACTCCAGTATTCTTGTCTGGAAAATCCCATGGACAGAGGAGCCTGGTGGGCTAATGTCCATGGGGTCACAAAGAGTCAGATATGACTGAGTGACTGAACACACACTTTCAGGAAGAGGGATCAAATTCCAGCATAAAATCAGGAATAAGAGTGTTACGTGCAGAGACTGTGAGGAAACTGAAATCTATGCTGGGAGGAGGCAAAGGTGAAGAGAGCAGTAAGAAAGGAAGTTAGTTGGAGCAGTTAAAGGAAGTTTTGTGAGTCTGGCAGAGACATTTAAACTTAAAACATAGTGGCAGCGAACCAGTGTGATTTTTAAGAGTATTAGCACTTAGTGCTTTAAAGAAGGTACTTGGCAGTGGACTGTGTGATACATTGAAATATGAAGGCTGAGACAGCCAGTCTGTTGCTCCCATATCAAGATGTGAAAAGGATTTGGACCCAGTGGCAATGAAGTGTGAAGCAAAAGAGAAGCCAGGACTCAGGGCTGTACTGGATATAAAGAGTAAATGATAATAAATTATTAAATATAGAGGCTTAAGGTTTTAACCAAGGAACCTGGAAGAATGTAGACTTTAAGGGATAACTCGTTTTCAAAAAAAATGTTGAGATAAAATCTAATTGTCCAGTTACAATTTGTGATATCAAAATAAATACCTTATTTCTAACACAGGTGTTCTTCTGTTGAGCAGCCTATTTCTAAGCTACACAACACTTATGTTATTCTCCAATATTAGATATTTCTAACAGACTGTGTTTATTACATACATACAAGAGCCATTTTATCTCTGAAGAATAAGATTCTTTTCCTTCCTAACAGAAGTGGACAAAAATAAGTAAAACACCACAAATTCATAGAATAAGCCAGTTTTTGGCTCGTTCTGTGATGCTATTTATCCTGACCTTAAAATAGCTTCCAGTTTATATACCAAGCAGTGCTTCAGCTATCAGACTTTGAAGTAAACATGCTTAATACATTATTTCTCAAAGCAGTTGGGTGTTGTTAGGACCACAAGGAATTTCAGAGACCATATTTTCACCTCCCATTTTACAGGTAGTAAATAAAAAGTTATTCAGAACACAAATCTAATTAGTAGCAGAAATGTGACTGGGATTCAGATTTCTGACTCTAGATTCACTGTTCTAGGATCTTCTGCTTGGAACATTGTCAGCAATAGTTGTAAGAACTTGGATGCCAGCAATAGTTCAAAGTGATTTCATATCTATTACTTCATAAAGACTGCCCAAGGGCCCAATTAATTAGATGCTTTTATGACAGCTCCCTTTTAGGGAGGAGCAAATGAGACACACTAAACTCCAGGTCATGTACTAGTGAGGAATGAAGCTGGAATCTGAAGACGGGTAGTCTGGTCCCAGAGGCTATGTCCCTGCCACATCTCATATCTCAGCACCAGTTCTACTCTTTGCAAGTACTATAGGTGCCACTTTGAATAAAGAGAACAGTAACTATAAGGAAATGAAATAATAGAACTACCAATTATTGTCTGTCTCTTTAATCAATAATGATCTTTAGTTTGGGGGAAAAGTCCTTTGATTATTAAAGTTCAGTTCAGTTCAGTCGCTCAGTCGTGCCCAACTCTTTGCGACCCCATGCCCTGCAGCACGCAAGGCTTCCCTGTCCATCACCAACTCCCGGAATTTGCTTAAGCTCATATCTGTGAAGTCGGTGATGACATCCAACCATCTCATCCTCTGTCGTCTCCTTCTCCTCCTGCCCTCAATCTTTCCCAGCATCAGGGTCTTTTCCAGTGAGGGCCTTTTTTCCAATGATTATTAAAATCTTGACACAATTGGCATTATAGGCTCTCACCATTGTCAGGAGTGGTAGGGCATTCAATCAGGAAAGATAACTAACAAAGCTTTCTTATCCCACTGTTCCCAAGACCCACAGGGGAGAGAATCCTGTGAAGGAGAGCCTGGGCATTCACCGGATGCATAAAGCCAGGACTTTAGTGGTTGGTGACATGCAAACAAAGAAACTGTGTTTCAGTAATGAAGGGGGTGGACAGCAGCACAGACCACTGCAGGAAATTCAAATGAGAGGGGGATTATTGGAGTTGGCAATTAGGAGGCCAGGCTGTTAGTGAGTTTTAAAAGAGCAATTTCAGTGGAGCCTCAATTGCAGAGGGCCAAGGAATGAACACGAAGCTGTAAGGGCATGCTTGCTGTGCCACTGCAGTTTATAAACATATAACAAAACTAGATCCCATATTAAAAATCCAGTTTTGCAATACTGAGGCAGACTGCAAATATTTATCTCAGTTTTTAAAACTGTTTATTTAATACACTTCCATTGTTTAATAAAAAAACTGTTTATTTAACATACTTCCAAGTTTAATTCCACTTCCATTCCATTTAATGGAACAAATATCAAAGAAAAATAAAAAAGTAAGCAGTAAAAAGTCATCTGCTTTTCCCTGTCCACCATCTGCACTGTTCCCACCTTTTTCTATAAGTAAACTTCTTACTTCCTACTAGTTTCTTCTTTCCTATAAGTAACTTTACTTCTTACTAGTCTCTTCACATTTTTTAAATATAAGGAAAACATACACATTTCTACATGATGATAGTGTACTATAAAGTTTTGGACTGGTGTTTGGTCTCCATTAAGTGCTTCTTGAAGAACTTATCATGTCAATACACAAGTCCTTATGGATACAATATAATTTACTTAACTGGTTCTGTGTAGATAAAGATTAGATTGTTTAAATAATAAATACTGGAAAGGGTGTGGAGAAAAGGGAAGCCTCCTATACTGTTAGTGGGAATGTAAATAGGTACAGCCACTACGGAGAACAATCTGCAGGCTCCTTAAAAAATTAAAAATAAGAGTTACCATATGATCCAGTAATCCCACTCCTGGGCATATATCCAGAAATGCCCAAAACTCTAATTTGAAAAGATACATGCACTCCAGTATTCATAGGACATGGAAGAAACCTAAATGTCCATTAACAGATGAATGGATAAAGAAGATGTGGTGTATATATACACATATATATGTTAGTCACTAAGTCATGTCTGACTCTTTGTGACCCCATGGACTGTAACCCGCCAGGCTCCTCTGTCCATGAGGTTTTCCAGGCAAGAATACTGGAAATATTCTTGTGGGTTGCCATTTCCTTCTCCAACACATATATATGTGTATATACACAAACACACACACACATATATGTATATACATACACTCATATACACAGTGGAATATTACTGAGTCATAACAAAGAAAGAAATAATGTCATTTGTAGCAACACAGATGGACCTAGAGATTACCATACCAAGTGAAATAAGTCAGACAGAGAAAGACAAATGTCATGTTATATCACTTATATGTGGAATCTAAAAAGATGATACAAACGAATTTATTTATGACAGGAATGAATTCACAGTCATAGAAAATAAACTTAAGGTTACCAAAGGGAAACGCAAGGCAGGGAGAGATAAATTAGAAGAAATAAATTAGAAGAGATAAACAGGAAGAGATAAATTAGAAATTAGGGTTAACAGGGACATACGACTATATATAAAATAGATAAACAACAAAGACCTATGCATATCACAGGGAATTATAGTCAATATCTTATAATAATCTATAATGGGAAAGAATCTGAAAATAATATATATGTATAACTTTGTTAATTTTATATTTTCCTTTTTGAGCACAATTTCACCTCTTCCTGATCTTTTGCCATCTTTTCCCAGAGTTTTGCATTTCTGTTTTGTGGTCTTCTATCATAGAAGCAATTGGTTCATTGAATTTTTGTCCTTGTTTGCTTGTTTTAATTCAGGGCAAGATTTTGGTTCAGACTTTTCATTTGCTCAATGTCAACTTTTTTTTTTTTCTGGAGTATCCATTTTTTTTTTTTCATTTATTTTTATTAGTTGGAGGCTAATTACCTTACAATATTGTATTGGGTTTTGTGATACATTGACATGAATCAGCCATGGAGTTACATGTATTTTCCATCCCGATCCCCCCCATCTGTTTTTAAATTTGCTGATATTGTCCTCTTTTTTCGCTTTAGTGTCTTTGTATGGATACTCTGCTAAATATTTTTCATGTGTGTGCAAGCTAAGTTGCTTCAGTCATGTCTGACTCTTTGCGACCCCATGGACTATCACCTGCCAGCCTCCTCTGTCCATGGGATTCTCTAGGCAAGAATACTGGAGTGGGATGCCATGCTCTCCTCCATGGGATCTTCCTGGCCCAGAGATTGAACCCGTGTCTCTTATGTCCCCTGCATTGGCAGGAGAGTTCTTTACCATTAACATTACCTGGGATATACCAATTACTTTTCATACCTGCCTTTAAATGAGTTGCACCGGTTCCTTGCAAATTATTATGTCTTTTAGACTAGCTGCACAGATATTTGCAAGAGAGTCTTAGCTGCTGGACAGTAGAATTATAGTATCCTTATTTTTCTCTCCCCAGCTTCCCTCCACAATCTTCTGGTAGGCTTCTACATTTCATTGAAAGATACTCTTAACTACAATATTGTAAAGTAATTAGCCTCCAACTAATAAAAAAAATGAAAAAAAAAAAAAAGAATGTTTTGCAGTTTGTCTCCTAACTTCACTAAGAATGGAAACTTAACTTTTGAGAGAAGAAGAAAGAATGTCTAGTTTATGTAGCTACAGTTCTCTTGTAAGTCTTTATCTCACTTATCTGTCTTAAATAATAACAGAATTAGAACATTGGAACTTGACAAGTCTTTTTCTGAGTTTTATGGTTTCTCAGAACTGTGGGAAGCAATACAAAATGAGCAAAAAAGACTCTACTTCCAGTTCCACAACATGACTTTTGATAATATTAGTTCCTTTCTCTTTTACGGTTTATGCTATATCTGCATAAAGGGCACAAATGTAAATCTAATTTTCATTTCCTTTCTGTATTACTTTCTTCCCAAAAGTTTGGATCTTTCCATCTTAAGGGGCCCAGGGCCAGAAAGACTCCTTTGGGACCTGGCTGTTTCTGGCCACTGCCAACAGAAACATGTTGCTTTTGTGCTCTGTAGTTGATACTAGCCATTGGCTCTTCTCTGGGTAGAACTCAACACTTCAGAATTTGTTATATGACACTCTGCAAGTTCCAATCCTTGTCTCTTTTAGAAACTGACTTCTGTTTCTCTATTTCATTTATGCAGAAAAAAAAAAAAAAAAAAAAACAGGTGGAGCACCTCTGTTACCAGTCTCCAGGTCAGAGGTGCAGAGAAATGGAAGCCAAGTCATACTGAGGTATCCGCAACACATTGTCTCCCGGTATCTCTGACACAACCTGAATACTGTTGACATTCAGGGCAAAGTGCCAGACTCATCCAACTACATAGCCATTTCCTAGGAAATCATCTCATATAGGTTTTTCTAAACACTGTTATTTTATTGCTATTTAATGCCATCAATACTGGTCTACAAATCAGGAAAAAAAAACATTTCAAGTCAACAAGTAGAAATCAGTCCTGAATGTTCATTGGAAGGACTGATGTTGGAGCTGAAACTCCAATACTTTGGCCACCTGATGTGAAGAACTGACTCATTGGGAAAGAGCCTGATGCTGGGAAAAGACTGAAGGCAGGAGAAGGGGACAACAGAAGATGAGATGGTTGGATGGTATCACCAACTTGATGGACATGAGTTTGAGCAATCTCCAGTAAATGGGTGATGGAGAGGGAAGCCTGGTGTGCTGCAGTCCACGGGGTTGCAAACAATCGGACACCACTGAGTGACTGAACTGACTGACCATATAACAAGCTGATTTAGGCTGAGTAAACATCAGTTTATTGAAAGGATATTGGATGGCCCATAGAACTGTTGAAAGAGCTAGAGAAAAAGACATTGTTAAGTATCTAGGCAGAAAGGCCAAGACTATGCCAGAGAACTGGCTTAATGACAAGCTTGCCACCAATAGTGCTGGTCCACAGACTATCATATGAAACTGTAGCAGAGGCTGCTGCCCACCTATGCAATTTCTGCACAAGAAATATGACCCTGCAAGCACTGGGAAGTCACCAGAACTTCCACCACTGCCACCACATGCACCACTACCAAGTGATGCCTCAAGTTAGGCTTCCTCTAACATAGAGTTTAATACACAGAACTTTTAAAAATTAATTTTTATTGGAGTATAGTTGCTTTACAATGCTGTTAGTTCCTACTGTACAGCAAAGTGGGTCAGCTATATACATATACATAACATCTTCTCTTTTCTTGGATTTCCTTCCCGTTTAGGTCACCACAGAGCATTTAGTAGGGTTCCCCGAGCTATACAGTATATTCTAATTAGTTATCTATTTTATATTAATACATAGTATCAACAGTGTATATATGTCAATCCCAATTTCCTAACTTACCACACCACACCCTCACCCCCAAGTATCCTGGATTGGCAAAGGCAGAAGTCAAGCTTTGATGTAACCCAAAGTATGCCTCAGCTTTCACAACAGCAGTCTTTGGAGCTAAAGGATATACCTGGTTAGGCCAAGATGGAAAGATTTTTGTATACTTGTATCAAACAATCACTGGATAGGAGCTACACTGGGAAGGGGTAGGACCTTAGGAAATGGCAGAAAGTGAAGAGGAACTAAAAAGCCTCTTGATGAAAGTAAAAGAGGAGAGTGAAAAAGTTGGCTTAAAGCTTAACATTCAGAAAACTAAGATCATGGCATCTGGTCCCATCACTTCATGGGAAATAGATGGGGAGACAGTGGAAACAGTGTCAGACTTTATTTTTGGGGGCTCCAAAATCACTGCAGATGGTGACTGCAGCCATGAAATTAAAAGACGCTTACTCCTTGGAAGGAAAGCTATGACCAACCTAGATAGCATATTAAAAAGCAGAGACATTACTTTGCCAACAAAGGTCCATCTGGTCAAGGCTCTGGTTTTTCCAGTGGTCATGTATGGATGTGAGAGTTAGACTGTGAAGAAAGCTGAGCACCAAAAAATTGATGCTTTTGAACTGTGGTGTTGGAGAAGACTCTTGAGAGTCCCTTGGACTGCAAGGAGATCCAACCAGTCCATCCTAAAGGAGATCAGTCCTGGGTGTTCATTGCAAGGACTGATGCTGAAGCTGAAACTCCAGTACTTTGGCCACCTCATGCGAAGAACTGACTCATTTGAAAAGACCCTGATGCTGGGAGGGATTGGGGGCAGGAGGAGAAGGGGACGACAGAGGATGAGATGGCTGGATGGCATCACCAACTCGATGGGCATGAGTTTGAGTAATCTCTGAGAGTTGGTGATGGACAAGGAGGCCTGGCGTGCTGCGATTCATGGGGTCACAAAAAGTCGGACACAACTGAGCGACTGAACTGATTGACAGTTGAGGCGACCCTGAATGGACAGACAGTTGAAGGTTGTTTGTCAGGAGTGTTCTCGGCATCCAGGGAAGCAAACACAACTCACCCTTTGCGCTGCTTGGATTATAGGCATACTGTAGCTTTGTGACTTCAATATCCTGATTTAGAACATGGTACAATAGTATCTGTCTCTTTAGGATCCCTATAAGGGATGCCACATTTATATGAATTATTTTATTAAACCTTACAGGGATCCTAAAGAGATAGGTATTATTATTTCCATATTCTAGGTCAGGAAACTGAAGTCACAGAGATATTGCACATTTGGTTAAGGATTTCAACCTTTTTAATATGCTATTGTGAATGAAAACCTACCTATGTTAAGCACAACATCCTTCTAAATAACAAAGACATAAGTATTTATCTTCAATGAAGATTATGTGGATATATAATACATACAACGAGATGTCATGCTGGGTATACACATATGTGTTTTCTGTGTAAAATACACACCTGTCATTTTTTCATAATCTAGTACCATCCTATCTCCCCAATTTCATCTCCAACACCTCAAATCCCTCTTATGCTTAATGACTTTGATTACTTCATATTGCATGTCTGGAGTCTCATTCCAATAAACTTAGCCCAGAAGTCTACTCCCTGCTGCAACTTGCCTAATGGCCAATCCCCCATATCCCATCTAAATTTGCTCTTGGTGCGCCCTTTGCATGTTAATTTTACTTCCCTTTTGATATTTATCACAGTATAACTTTCATTAGAGGACATCATGTACATTTCTTGTGTTTCCAGTAGCCTATACAGTCCTTAAAGAGTGGCATCAGACTTGATCCATTTTTCCTATAATTTAGCACATCACTTTGCTTATCAGCGCAGTTTAGTTCAGTCACTCAGTCGTGTCCAACTCTTTGCAACCCCATGAACTGCAGCACACCAGGCTTCCCTATCCTTCACCAACACCCGGAGCTTTCTCAAACTCATGTCCATTGAGTCGGTGATACCATCCATCTCATCTTCTGTCGTCCCCTTCTCCTCCCACCTTCAATCTTTCCCAACATTGGGGTCTTTTCCAATGATAGGCTTCAAATGAATGTTCAACTGAGCTGCTTCTTGTGATGTTTTCAGTAGCAGGCAGTTGGGCATGGTGGTTAAAAGTAAGAATTCGAGATCCAGACTCTCTGGGTTTGAATCCTGGCTCTCCCATTCACTATATCTGCAACCTTGGAAAAGTTATTTACTTGTGCTTCAATTCCTTCATTTGTAAAATAGAAATATTATAAGTACCCACCTGACTGAGTTCATAGGAGGACTGAATTGGTGAATATAGGCAAATCACATAAGATATTTCCTTGCACGTGGTGAAGTGTATGTAAGTGTTGGCTATTATTAATTTTCAACATACTTTCCTAAGTTCCTCCTTCCTTGAACAGTAGATTCTTTTGAATTAGCAGACGGCTATAAAATATTTTTTCACTTTCAAAAATTTTCAGGATAGCACAGAAAAACATAACTCCTTTTTAAAAATATCTGAACTATGGACAAAAAAATATTTCAAATAAAATGTCAGACTTAACAAAACTATGCAAGACCTGTAAGTACAGAAAACTTAGGGAAATGTAGACAAGAAGGGCTTCTGCTGTTTCACAATTATTGCTATACATTAATAAAGTAATACTTGTCTGCTGTTTAACTTACATTTTAAACTCTATGAAATCCAACTCAGGACTTCGCTGGTGGTCCAATGGTTAAGACTCCATGTTTCCAATGTAGGGGGTGCAGGTTTGATCCCTGATCAGGGAACTAAGATCCCACATGCTTTGCAGAGCAGCCACAAAAATAAAATTTAAATTAGAAAAAAAAAAGATCCAACTTACACTAAACAAAACCTCCTCAATGTGTGTGTGCCTATTGTGTCTAGTATTATAGTGATCTTATTATCTAATTACCATAAAACCAAATTGAAATGTCAGATCAGGTAAAAACAAATATTGTCTTCTTTAATAAACTAGAGAGTCAATGCCAGCTAACATATTTAAATTTCCCAGAGTAATACAATTAAAATTTTATTGTCTCATAATTTGCCATTTTAAGCCACATTTCTGAACTTATTGTGCAATTATTTTGTTCATTTTCCCATAAAGTGCTACAGCTTCTAAAGTGAGAGAGTTGCCTTGTAGAATATACTAGCAATCATGCTTAGTACCTTCTGAACAGAACTGAATGTGCGTCATCCAACTGAAGCAATGAGGAAAGGTGGGTAAACTGAATGTAATGATCAAAGCTGGCACATGCCCAGCATCCTGTAGATGGCAGCCAGGTGCTCTCATGAATGATGAGCTTGCTAGCTCTGATTCTAAATGGATTGCATTCCATTGGCTTTACCAAGCCATAGAATTATTTTCTCTTTTTTCACTATCCAAACTTGCAAAGCTCACTTAAGCTTTTTGAGGCAAAACTGGAGCATCTAGCGGTAGGTCATATGAAGGATGTTAGAGCAATCTGACAGTGACATCTGTCACTCCATCTATGCCAGGCTTGATCTGAGGGATTTGGCCAGCTGGAAGATGTCCAGCAATTCCCTCACTGTACTACACTTGTCATCCTGCCGTAGGCACTGGCTATGTCTTCATGATGTCACCCAAATCAAAGAGGATATTCTCAGACAGAGGAGGACCATACTGGAACCTATGCAATAGAATTTGTTAAACAGTCTTGCTAGAACCTCAAAACAAATCTGCAAGATGGCTACTGAAATGCCAATCTAAATACTACTTTCAGTTTGTAGAGCTTCCCTATAAAGGTAAAGAATCTGCCTGTAATGGAGGAGACACGGGTTCAATCCCTGAGTCAGGAAGATCCCCTGGAGAAAGAAACGTCAACCCACTCCAGTATTCTTGCCTAGAGAGTTCTGGACAGAGGATCCTGGCAGGCTATACAGTCCATGGGGTCTCAAAGAGTCAGATACAACTGAACGATTAACACTTTCACTTTTAGTTTGTAAAATGGCAAACATTTTAAAATGTAGTAAAATTGTTCAGATAAAGATAAATAGATTCAAGAAATCGGCCTGTTGATGGGTCTTTAATGTACTCTGCTCTGGGAAAATATTACTCATTGCATCATTCATTCAACAAATACTTAATAATGTCATTTCATGCAGGGAACAGTATTTGGAAAGGCCTGCAGATGAGAGAGCATGGCAGTTTCAACAGGGACTGTTGAGAATGCGCCTGCATTGCAAGGTGGATTCTTAATCACTAGACCACTAGGGAAGTCCCAATGCCCAGGTTTCTGACACAGGTAACTGTATGAAAGGTAGTCCTGTTTATTGAGACTGGAAACCCAGATAGGAGTTCAGGGGAAAGGATGAACTCAATTCAGAGTGTTTGAACTTAAGAAAGAGATGGGATATCTAATAGAAATATCCAGGAGTCAGTTGTAAACATAAGTAGAAGGTCAGGAAGAAAGACTGCAGAATCTTCATTAAAAGCTAAGATGTTCCCACTCCAGCTATTTTTTGCATAAAGGAATGAAAAAGTTCCTAGGAAAGTACTCAACCCAGAAAAGAAAGAGATGAGGTACGTTTGGCTAGGACACAATGAGGCGAGTATAGTGGGAAAGGGGTAGTTCTTTGCATAATATGCTGTCTATTTTCAACCCAACCTTAGCTTAAGTCTAAGCTCTCATAAGCTTTACCTTAAAAAATTGTATTAAGAATGTAGTAGTTTAATAGGTTGGCTTTAATGAAAGCTCGATAGTGTCTTGAGATCATGGTGTCAGCATCGTTGATGACAGCTGAGTAGACTGTCTGACAAATGGCAAGCTTCATGAGACATGGCAAGGCTTCATGAGAGCAAGCATAAATCTTTGAAACATCAAGCATTGGTGGGTCTTGGCTCACAAGTCCATGGGCATTGCCAGCAGAGGGAAACCTTTACAAAGACCATCAGGGTGAGCAGTGCTTGGCAGACATGAGTAGCCTTGATTGGGACTATCACCAAGAAAATAACAGTGCAATGGAGCCATCCAGATGACAGGCTGGTGGAGGACATGTGAAATTGGAAATGTAGAATTACTTTAAAGAGAAAATTGCCATGTCCTTGACATGGTGGTGAGACCCAGAGACATTCTTCTTTGAGGACATTATTGTTAACACCAGGCTGGAGCAATGGATGGAGGGAAAATCTAACTGTTGGATATCTGTATCTATAGTATGTATGGAAAAGTCATATTCTAAAGTTTGCTTTTAAAAAGAAATTTTATATCTTATATTTATATTTTTAAAACTTAAAGTCATTGTTTTTTAAACAATATGGATCCTAGTTCGTTATTCTTTATCCGTGGTTTTAAGTGCAGAAGTGTTTCTTTGCTTTTCTTTAGAATCAAATGAAAGGAATTTTGCTAATTATAGTTATGCAGTTATTTCTTATATTATGGATAACACTCAACTGAAGGCAGTCTTCACACCAAGAGTGAGAAGTGAAAGATGTGCTTCCCTAATTTAGATTTTAATTTCACCTGATCATTAATTCATTTTCACACATAAACTGTTTTGTCAAATTAATTAATTAGGGCAATTGCTTCTGGTCTCATGTGATGAACATTATATGAGGTTGGAGAAGTGCTATCAAATTATGTTTTTAATTTGATAAGAAGCAAGGTCTGTTGATAAAACTTGCCAAGAGAAATAAGAAGCTGCTAACTTTGAATTAAAACACTCGAAAACTTCAAATTGCGTCAGGCCACCATTAAGCTTTACAGCTGGGCTTTGAATCTAGGCTCTGCTACTTTGCAATCAAGTTACTTTAACCTCTTTGAGCTTTAGCATTCTCTTGGGTAAAATGAAGATAATACTTGGAAAATATTGAGTCAATGTGCTTTTATTCCTTTCTATAAATCATGTTCCCTTGATGCCACCTCCAAAAGGTAGAGGATATGACATTGGGGGACGTCCCTGACACACAATAATGAAAAAGAAAAGAAAGCTTTTATGCTTTAGAGGAAGAGGAGGGAAAGGCAACAGGTTGTGAGACAAGAGGTCAGACACTAAATTCCAAACTACCTTCATGTGTACTCCCAAGATTCAATTCTCAACTATGAAGAGGAAAGTAATGATTAGTTCTTTTAAAAAGGGGGCAATTATAGGAAGAAGTTTTGATCCAGCTTCCTTGTTCAGACTGGAGGGAGATTGCTCACAGGAAAAATGGAGTCTAAGAATAAAAATGGTGGCTGGATGATGAGATGCCTGAAATGACTGCAATGAATGAGAATTTCATCCAAGCCATAGAGAAGTCCATGGGCCAGAGAAAGCCAAGGTAGGGCTGAGGCAACAGAGGAGATGCCCAAACAACCTGGGAGCTTTGCCAATATTTCATTGCCATAGACTTCAACATTAGAGCCTGGAATGCCTGAAAGCCCAGCACAAGGGTCTGCTCACCAATGTGAAGTCCTGTCTCTCCTGCAAGAAAGCACTTAAAACCTAACTTCCTTCTATATCCTAAGGCCATATTGAAAAGGAAGAGATGGAAGAAAGTATGAAATACAGAGTATGTATACCTTCCACAAAAAGGGATGGAAGAGACTACATTTCTTTTATCTAGTTAATTGTTTGTACTACAGACAATTCTACAAGAAACTTGAAATCAGTTGTGGAACACTTAAGACATGCTGTGCTGTGCTGAGTCGCTCAGTCGCGTCCGACTCTCTGTGACCCCATGGACTGTAGCCTGCCAGGCTCGTCTGTCCATGGAATTCTCCAGGCAAGAATACTGGAGTGTGTTGCCATTTGCTTCTCCAGGGGATCTTCCCAACCCAGAGATCGAACCTGGGTCTTCCTCATTGCAGACAGATTCTTTACCATATGAGTCACCAGGGAATATACTTATATCTATATATACATTTTAATATTGTCTGAGTTAAACATATAAATTTCCAACTATAATTACTTTTTATAAAAAGCACAAGCAGGAACCAGCCAGTATTTCAATATTTCAAATATTTGCTACATGTATAATAAAAGCATTTTTATTCACATTTTTCTAACTCTATTGAGGTATAATTGACATATAACATTGTATACATTTAAGGCATACACCTATCTCATTCATGTTTAACATGTATTTGTGGAGTGTGGAGTTAAGTGTAAAGCAAGCCTTCTGCTAGATACTGAAAACAGGCAGGCACAGTAACACAGTCCCTGACTTCAGTGGTTTATAATATTGGGCAGCAGGAGAGAGTTGATTCAATTTGACCATCAGAGTGAATGAAAGCCTCTGGCTCTACTGGCAAGCCTAAAGTGTATCAATGCAGAAAAAATGATGAAAAGAAGGAAGGTGAGGAGAAGCAAAGATAGACGTAGTAGCAAGTTATCAACTATTATCCCAGCTATCATTTGAGGACTTTTTGTACCTCACACTGCCTCTGCTCCTGCTTGACCTAATTTCAAAAGGGAGTTTAATGGGGACAAAATTGTGAATGACAACAGCCTGGGCTCACTGCCTTTTTATATGCTGACTCAATGTGCCCTAAGGTGATTTGCCTTATTGGTAAAACCACACCTTTTAAGGATTAAGCAATTTCAAAGCTCTTGCTGCTTGTCATCTTGGCTACTAAAAGCCAGTCCTAGTTTTTTTTTTTTTTTTTTTAATTTAAGTAAATATAATCCCATAATCTCATAATTTAAACATTTTTTACTTTCTAGCAATATTCTCAGACATTCTGTTATTTAAGGAGAACTGGAGGGAGGATGCTTATTTTTCTACAAGGTGACATATTCATTCACAGGGGCTGTCCAGAGTACTCCACATACCTAACTCAAACCATATGAAACAATGAGGTTCTTAGAGATAAAGCAATCAGGGATCATTAATAATTGAGTGATTTTAAGTTCAAATATTGCAAGACAAGCAAATGTCAAACAAGGATCTCAATTCTGCAAACTATATGCAATGAAATTTCATTCAGATTATTTAAAATTTCTGAAGAAAATACTGTTGGATTTTGATCCAACAGAATGCACGGAGGGTGGTATGGAATCATGGTTTAAGCCTAGGAACTGGGCAAGATAGAACTTTGTAAGATATCTTCTTACTTTAACACAAGACTTTGGGTACGTGGAGATGATTCCTTAATTTGGTTGTAGTCCAGGGACTTGAAAAGCAGTCTTTATCTATTGAGTCAGTAAGGGGTTTCCACTAAGAGGCTCATAGCTTATCCTAAGAAGCCTTGAAAAATGATTTCATGGCCAAGTTCCATATAAACTACAGCACAGGGTAAGAGTGATAACCCAATGTTGGTAGTCACCTAAACACTGTGATGAATTTATAATTCTAGGAAGCAACATGCTATTCTCTGAATTTACCAGGCTTTCTTATAGAAGCATATTGATCTCTCTGCTTGAAATGCCTTTTTCTTCTGCCTGCAATGGCTTCCTTTCTCCTGCCCCATGTAAAGTTTCTTCTCATCTTTCCATTTCATCTCCTGTATCTCCTCTGGAGAGTCCTCCTAGAGCCCTTTCTTTTTATGTTTTCCTTTGGCACCTTCTAGCAAAATCCAATAAAACATTTTTAATGCTGCATTCCAACTGTTTGATGGATTTCAGTTCTAGGTGTGAGCAGCTTGAAGACAGGGACAGATGGTTCTTTCAATCCTCATGATTCCAGTGCCTAGTAGAGTGACTGGCATATAGGAGGGACACAATACATATTTATTGAATTGCTTTTAAAATATCGAAAGTGAATCAAATCATGTCAGTAGGCATCAATTATAAAGATAGTTTCTATTCAGGTTTTTCTCCTGCACATCATTCTGGTTAATTGTATAATCACCGTATCATTCACTGAGAAAGTTCCGCCCAGCAGGCAACATTCCAGTGGTGTTGATAAGGGGTAGGAGTTCCTCAGCAGGACAGGGAGGGAAAGAGCCACCTGGTGAGACCATCACACACAGAGGTAGCATGGAATATGGAGCAGGAAATATTAATAGATCTTGAATTTCATTAAAAGAATTTTGATTGTGGGCATTGAACCGGGCTTCCCTGATGGCTTGGACAGTAAAGAACATGCCTGCAGTGCAGGCAGTCTGGATTCAAACCCTGGATTGGGAAGATCCCCTGGAGAAGGGAATGGCAACCCACTCTGGTACTCTTGCCTGGAGGATTCCATGGACAGAGGAGCCTGGCAAGCTACAGTACCTGGGGTCACGCACAATTGGCTACGACTGAGCGTGCATGCATGCTCGCATATGCATAATGTGGGCACTGAGGAGCCACTGAAGAGTTTAGTGCATTTTCATTTTGTTGAAAAATTAATCAAAGATTATAGAACAGTGACGATATTTTCTTTCTAAAAATTATTCATCTTGAATTCATTCTGGCAAAGGGACTGGGAATCCCCAGGGAATCTGACTTTGAAGGTCATTGGGATTTGATTACAGAATTTCCATAGGACCAGGGAAACAGAGACTCTTGGAGGCCACAAAGAAACCTTGTGCACACCAGGACCCGGGGAAAGGAGCAGTGAGCCCACAAGAGACTGAATCAGACTTGCCTGTGAGTGTTTTGGAGTCTCGGCGTGTGTCGATAGTGGCCTGCCTTGGGATCAGGGGCACTGGCAGCAGCAGTCCTGGGAGGCACAAGTCCTCTGGAAGGAGGTCACCATTAGCCCTAGAGAGAGACTCCAGACTCCAGGACTGGGCCACCTCAGGCCAACTACAGGGAGGGAGCACAGCCCCACCCATCAGCAGAAAACTGGATTAAAGATTTACTGAGCATGGCTTTGCCCATCAGGACAAGACCCAGTTTTCCCCACAGCCAGTCCCTCCCATCAGGAAGCTTGCACAAGCCTCTTATCCTCATCCATCAGAGGGCAGACAGAATGAAAACCACAATCACAGAAAACTAACTAAAATAATCACATGGATCACAACCTTACGTAACTCAAGGAAGCAATGAGTCATGCCCTACAGGGCCAGCCACCCAAGACAGAAGGGTCATAGTGGAGAGTTCTGGTAAATTATGGTTCACTGGAGAAGGGAATGGCCAAACACTTCAACATTCTTGCCTTGAGAACTCCATGAACAGTATGAAAAAGCAAAAAGATATGCCACTGAAAGATGAGCCCCCTAGGTCAGTAGGTGTCCAATATGATACTGGGGAAAAGTGAAGAAATTGCTCCAGAAAGAATGAAGAGGCTGAGTGAAAAAAGAAATGACACCCAGCTGTGGATGTGTCTGGTGGTTAAAGTAAAGTCTGATGCTCTAAAGAACGGAAAGACTAAACCAAAAGTAATACACTGTTGCTCAGTGGGCTGTATCCAGCATGCAAATGTGTTTTGTTCTGCCCACTCAATGATTAAAATAAAATGGGTAAATGTAAAATTCAGAAGATTTTATATAGAAATCCAGATTTCTGAAACCTCTTTAAAAATTTGGAAATTTGGTGACGCTTTGTCTACATGCGCACAAGTCAACACTTTTGAGGAAGCAATAAAGCAGATCAGTAAAGACTGTGAACAGTAGGGCCACATAACTCATGCCTATTTTATGAATTTTTAAGCTTAGTCTGATCTATACTAAATGAAATTTGAAAATGGCTTTAATCCCTATGGCAAACAGCAAGTAGAAATTCTAGTCTTCAGTTTAGTTTTTAAACACCTTCCTCTCCAACTACCATACCTCAGAAACTTTACTAAAGCCACATTCCTCCCTTGTCACCAATTTCCAGTGTAGTTATAAAAGTTTCTCTTTGAAACCAAAAGGGTGAATTACCTCACCTAATCTCTTCTTATCCATAATCATGAAATTCATGCCCCATGTGAACAAATGGCAACCCAGAACTTGAATAATACACCAGTAAATAATTGCTGGTCTCAATCCTTAATCATGACCTCTCAACACACATCCCCAGACTGAAAGGGAGTAGGCATGAAAGTCTTTCAACACGTAGAGGGAGGTTTTGTGTAAATATAAGGTACTGTTCATGGATCCCACACCTTAAACAACTTTCTTCTTTCAATAGTAAAGAAAATGAAGCAGAGCCCAAACCCAAAAAGCCTGCTAATCAACTTGACCACCAAGTGACATCCATTATAGGCTTAAGAAGGTTAGCATAGCTATTTGGAACAATTAGATTATTCAACCAATGGAGATTAAATGAGATTTAACTCTGAATTAAACTTGCATTATTTAAAAATATAATTTTTGAGACACCTCACTTACTGTGAATATATTACAGCATCTGAGCCAAACCCCCAAAGGAGGGTAGGAGCCCACCCCACCCACACCTACTGGGAAGTGAAACCTCTGTATACAAGTTCCTTTCTCTCCTCCAGATATATCCTCATTCAACCAAGAGTCAACTTAGGCTTGGTCTCTTGAGCATTCTTTTAAATGGAGTACATGCACAGTTCAAGTTAGCAAAGTTAAAAGAGCGTGTACTGGAGTCCAGCTGCCCATGTTCATTATCAACAATGGCACTTAGTAGCTGTCCAAACTTGGCCAAATTATTTAACCCCTTTGTGATACAGTTTACACATTTGTAAAGGAGGAGAATAACACTGCCTGCTTCTGAGGACTGAGAGAATTAATCAGGTGATAGTTGTTGAAGGTCTTAGTACATACACATACAGAGTGCATGAGTGTTTGCATGAAATTCCTCCAAGAGAATACATGCACTTTGTAGACTGGGACCAGTGCCCAGAACATAGTGGGTGCTTGCTAAATATCTGTTAAATAAAAATCTGTTATTTTTCTATGGTTTACAGATTTGGAAAGACACTTATATAGTGTTTGTTACATGAGAACCAAAGAATTGATGCACTTGAATTGCAGTCCTGGAGAAGACTCTTGAGAGTCCCTTGCACTGCAAGGAGATCAAACAAATCAATCTTAAAGGAAATCAGCCCTGAATATTCATTGGAGGAACTGATGCTGAAGTTCCAATTTGGCCACCTGATGCAAAAAGTCAACTCACTGGAAAAGATCCTGATGAAGGGAAAGATTGAAGGCAAAAGGAGAAGGGATGGCAGAGGATGAGATGATCAGATAGCATTACCAACCCAATGGAGCTGAGTTTGAGCAAACTTTGGTGAGATAGTGAAGGACAGGGAAGTCTGGCGTGCTGCAGTCCATGGAGTCACAAAGAGTCAGAAACGACTCAGTGACTGAACAACAACAACATACTAAACACTATTTTAAGTGCTGTACAAATATTCACTCACTTAATCCTCAAAAGATCCCTATGAAGAAAACACCAACATTATCTTATTTTTCAGAGGAGTAAACTGAATCAGTGTAGATCATGTGCCTGTGGCAAATCTGCTTTTAACAGGGATTCAAACCCAGACAGTCTAGCTCCTGAGTGCATACTGCACTAGGCCGAACATCTCAGACTTCAGCATGCATAAAAGTCTCCTGGACAACTTGTTAAAAATACAAACTCCAGAGCCCAGCCTTTGATATTCAAGCACAGGAAGTCAAAGTGGGTATCTAGGAATTACTATTTCTACCAGAATCCAGGAGACTCTGGTGCAGATGACCCTTAGCCTGCACTTTGAAAAACACTGGACTATGATGATGACAAAACCCTAATTTGATTAATTGATGATTACATCAAATCAAAGGCAGAAATGAGAATAAGCCAAACTTTAGATCAATATGACACTTAAATAATAACACTTAGCCCCCAAGTAATACTTTTGTTCCATTCCAGAATTATGCTTGGGCATTGACACATCTCTAGATGAAATGAAAGATAAAAGAAAATATTGCAGATTCAAATAACAGAGAGGCAGTAAAAGATCAATACTGAAGTACTCAACCATGAGGCAGTGTAATCTGTACATGTACAGACAGAAAACCATCACAACTTTGACAAGAGGCATCTGAAGTACTGCTGTTTCTTCACTGTAGAGAAAGCAAGACTTTCATTTAGCCATATTTAGAAATCAGCTGTAACTGTGTTCATTCTACACATTTAAATGGGAAAATGTAGAATATACTTGTACAACAAGCACCACATAATCAAGCTTGATTTCTAACAGAATAAAAAAATACATAATATATCTTTGATTTCCAAATGCTCATTTTTAAGTTTTTAATGTTCTAAAACTGGGATATTGTCGACCAAGAAAATGCAGAAGGCTGCAAATATGAAGTTTACTTGGGGTCTTAGGAGTTGCAATTCCTTAGACACAGATGTGGATAAAACTGAAAGAGTACTCTGGGGAGGAGAATGAGTTAGGACCTTACAAGGGCAAAAGCCATAAGTGTTAAAGTTGCTTGACAAGAATTATGATTGATCCGGTTGTGAGAAAATAAATATTTGTCCTTAAGGGATAGGCTGTTGCAAGTTATTTTAAGGTAAGTGTCTGATAAATAGGCTGTTTATGGAATATTGTAGGTTCCATCCAGGCTGAGATGTGCTTAAGTCACTCTTCCTTGGTGGCTTCCCTGCTCTATTTTAGAGAGCTGTCTTACTAACACTGACTCCATTTTGATTTTCCTTTCACAAAATATATATGTGTATTTATTCAACAAGAAAGTACTTTTCCCTCTCTATACAAAATGGGATCTTAGAACTGAAGAAATATGGTAACTTACTTTTTTGTTGTTGTTAATTTACTTTTGAATCCATTTTCAGATGGCACAGATTACTGTATATATATCTATTAATATAGATATGTGGATATCTATAGATATATGTTTTATGTGATGAAGATATGCTTTAAGAACATATATATACCTAAAGCATTATTTTAAGTTATAACCAAAAAAAAAAGTAGTTCACAACTGTAATTTTTGTTTTAGAAGCCTAACAAACCTGATATTTTTCAACATTATAGATTAAGATTCAAATTTCAAAATATAGGATAACTAGCCAAAAGAGGAGTTCACTCAAAACCATTTAAATTTTCTGGTGGTGGGTATACACAAACTACAATCTCTTTTTCATATACCCTCTTCATTCCCCACACTCTTCCAAAGGCAATATAGTGGATTCACTTTAGAACATATTTTACCAGAGGAAATAAGTAGTGAAGTTGATAGATACAAGTTTTTTCCTCTTTCTGATACTTTCTAATGTATTAGGTGAGTCCCAGTATGGAGTAACTCAAAATAAAACCTAACCAGAAAGAAAAGAGAGGGACCGCAGAGACAAGACATTCTCTACATATCTGAAAAGCTAGCACTGAATCATTGGGCTATGTAAATGGCAACCCCCTCTAGTATTCTTGTCTGGAGAATGCCATGGACAGAGGAGCCTGGCGGTCCATGGTCCATAGGGTCACAAAGAGTTGTGCATGACTGAAGCAAAGAAGGCATTTAAAGACCTTTGAATTTAAGACCATAATTATATGCAAATGATATTCACAGAGCAGGAACATTCTAAAACTTTATATGGAAATGACTGGTGCCAATAACATGGACAGCAAGAGTAAAGTTTGTGAAGTAGAAGAGGTGAGAAGAAACTTCTAGGCCTATCCACTAAAAAATAGGATTAATGAAGTATTCATTTATTCATTCACTTTATCATTTCATTCAGTATTTCTGGAGGATAGAGAATACAGGCCACTTCAGTCCTAAGTGATGGCACCATGGTTGGTACAGTCCTATAAGGAAATGGTTAAAAAAAAAAAGGCCAATGTTTAAGTAGGTGGATGGAGATAGTGAGGCAAGGAACTAGCATCCGAGGTGACAGGAACAACAGGCACGCGGGACAGAAGGGGAGAGAAGGGGGCAAATTCTTGAAGTTGCAAGCTCTCAGTCTAGGCTGAGCACAGAGAGAGGGCAGGGGTGAGGAACGCTGAAAGGTGAGGCTGGACAGACAAGCAGGAATGTGACTTTGATTTGGAACTCAACTACCTGAATACACTGAAACGCTTAAAGCAGGAGAGAACCATGATAAGATACACGTTTACAAACATCCCACTTGATTCATTTGAATTACAGAGAAAGCTATCTCTCTTTCTTTCTCTAGAGAACTGTTAATTGTTATAATACTTAAAACTTATTATTAACATATAACTCCAGGTAACTCCAGCGAGCTTCAAAAAACCCCTAATTCTTTACTGCAAAAAAAAAAAAGAAAGACTTTCATCTTGGGCAAGCATGATCTTGATCAACAAGAAAGCACATACTAAAAAATGAAACAAGGTACAGAAAAGAAACACTAAAAAAGTATTTGTTCCTTTTTTACTATGCTCCTTTCTTGAAGTAAACTAAAGCCAAGCAGAATGTGGTATCATAATGCATCTTGGAAATATAGTAAAGTTTTCAAGTAGGCTAAAACCTCTAAAGAGAAGATCCTATTTCAAAGGAAAAGCAAATAATCAGAGCACAGTCCAATAAAAGCGATTTAACAGAAGTTTTCAAAACGCACGCATGATCTTCAAAAGTAGGTTACTTAGAGCACTGGGATTTAACAAAACTACCCTCCTTTGCTAATTAATTTTCAGAGCTCTTCCCAGTGTATTTTCTCCCCCTTTTATCTCTTGTCGTAATGCCTCCCCCTCATTAACACTGGATGCTGTTTTATTTACTCCTGTTGAGAATAAACCTAAGGAGAGCTTAGTGCTGCGGAACAGGGAGGGGGAAGACGCGAAGCATTTCTTCCTGCAACACAGGACTGAGACTGCTGGAAACATTCCGTATAGTTTTAGGTTCCCCATGACTTACTGGTGGATTCATATCCAGTTGCTGGATGTGAGTCTTTCCCTCTGACAGCATGGAAACTCATTCAGAAGAGCTAGTCTGGGCTCCAAGCTTTTGATAAACATGCCAAGTTATCTTGGTTTTCAGATGTCCTGCCTTTATTTCACCACTTTTGAAACTTCTTTCCAGATCTAGTATGAGTGGCATTTACTAACCTATTAACTCAACAGATATTTACCGATGCCTATGTGTGCATGTGTAGCTGCGTCCAACTCTTTGCGAGTCCGTGGACTGTTGCCCGCCAGACTCCTCTGTCCGTGGAAATTTTCCAGACAAGAATACCAGAGTAGGTTGTCATTTCCTCCTCCACAGGATCTTCCCAACCCAGGGATCAACCAGAGTCTCTTGTGTCTCCTGTGTTTGCAGACAGGTTCTTTACCACTGTGTCACTTGGGAACCCCACTGATGCCTATACAAATCACTGCTACAAAAGCTAGTCTCCTAGAATTTCAGTTCTAATAACACAAGACTTCAGTGCTTTTCTTTCATGTGAATTAGAATAATCCTTAGCTATAAGTGGTACATGGAAAAACAAGATGTGCCTACGAGAATGCATTCTGCTAGAAATCAAGTTGCCATGTGAGTTGAAACATAAAATTGACTAATAGCTCAAAACGGATATGCAAGCCCCGAGGCTCCAAGAACCACCAGTCTTTAACCAAACTGAAGATGCTTTCATCTTTATAGAGGGGATGTGTTTTGTAGAAGGAAGCTCTCTAGCCATGAAAGCATAAAAAATGAGATTTACAGCCATGAAAGCACAAAATTCAGTTCCCAACCGAGCTGGGGACACAGGCATAAGGCTACCTGTTGAATCAATCTGAGGAAATAGTCCTCTTGGCAGGTAAATACCAATAATGGAAACCCATGAGCCTGACAGAGCCCAGTGGTATAAACTATTTCTATCAAATAACCAAGCCCTTCTCTTTCCATTCCTTGTTCAACTGCAAACTTGATCCTTTGATTTCCCCAGTGGTATGCACACAAGGAGAAAATATATTGGTCAAATTAATGTCAGCATTAACTCCACTTGGCAGTCATGGTTTTCATTGTGAATTAAACATTTCCAGACTACACATTAGTTGCTTGGTTGCTTCATTAGCATGAGTGGGTGTCCCCAAATCCAATCAGTTCTAAACAGTTCTGATCAGTTCTAAACTCAAATTCTGAGCCTCTTAGGCTAAGAGCCAGTATCTGGTATTTAATATGTTCAACAAGGTAAATATTACCTGTAAGTCTCATCAACAGCAAATTTAAACAGAGGCATCTTAGAGTGATACACGTTTCTCTTCCCTCTTTGACTAGCAAGACTTTAGAAATTCAAACAATTGATTAATTGACTGAGGGTGACAGGGGAGGATGCTAAGGGACCTAAAGGAGCTGATCCCATGGGACCAGTCCTATTTTTAAAATAAAAAAGGTTTCAACTTCTATCTCTGCCGCCCATGAACATATTCAAAGAAATTAGTATTTGTTCTTTTGTATGAATAAAGTTTGAGAGCAGGTTTTCATAACTCAGAGGAAAATGAACATCTGATGGAACAAGAAGGCTAGATGTCAAATTCTCTAAATGTACTAAAAACATTTTGAACAATGTGATATATATAAGTTAACTTTGTGTAACCTCTGGGGAGGGGAGGTGGGATAAGTTAGTAAATATTTTTTAGTACTCTAATCAGATATACATACTTCAAGGGTGGTTAGTTAATAACTGAAAGCTGTGATCCATTTTCAGAGGCAGCATTTAAAAGTTTCAACACTCCATATACAAGTCTTTACTAGAAGGGTTCTTAATAGCATAAAAGGTATCAGGAGTAAGTATCATATTCTGTCTTGATTGAATATTTCGTGAAAAATACTTGAGTATGCATAAAAGAACAGAGAACTTGAACTTCCCATTCTATAGTGTTACATCAAAGAGCTAGAATCTATTGTCATTAATCACTGAACAGGCATGGATTAGTGACAATCTAGGCATTATAATGGGCTTCAATGGTGGCTCAGTCAGTAAATAATCCACCTGCAATGCAGGAGACCATCTGCAATGTATAAGAACAGGTTCAATCCCTGGGTAGTTAATATCCCCTGGAGAAGGAAATGGTGACCCACTCCAGTATTCTTGCCTGGACAACTCCATGGACAGAGGAGCCTGGTAGGCTACACAGCCCATGGAGTTGCAAGAGTTGGACACAACTTGTTGTTAAGATACAGGAGTCCAATGACAAATTAGCCATCAGTAAATCCTTCCTTATCTCAATTTTTTTTTAATGTGCAGGCTCTTTTCAGGAGTCATTCTTCTCAAGGAATGAAAACAAAATGCCAAAACTGCACTGGCTTTGTGTTGCTAGGAAACTAACTCAGAAGACTCCCCTGCTGGTATTTCCATCTCAAGCTCCAGAGCTTGTACCTATCAGCTTTCCCCTGTCACTCCTGAGTAGCATCTCTGTGAGGGGTGTGTGAATCAGGGAAAATACTGGGGTGAGGGAGTTTGTCTCTTTCCAGAAGGTTCCTGTGCCCTTCCTTGACATAATCCAAATGTCCTTCTCAGGAAGAACAAGCTGGTCACTCATACACCTGTTACTGTACTCCCTTTTTTTCAAATGGTCCAGGCTCAAAACTAGGTGCTTCCTCAAGGAAAGAAACCAGCCGTCTAGTACATTCATTAACTAACTTTGAGAAACAAATGGGGATTCAGCTCATTGGCTGAAATCCCAAGGAATCACTTGGGTCTTAGAGAATTTCTTTGTTTACACGTCAGTTCCCAGGTGAGAAGGGTTTCAGGACAGCCTTTTAGGAAATTGTTGGGCATCTTTTAGCTAGCATGGGTTTTATATAAGCTTTATTATTTCAGTACTCCACTAAAGACATTGTCAAGCAGGAGAAGCCTTGCAGAGGTTACTGGGTCAAGGGAGAAGAGACAGAGAAGAGGAAAGATGGGAAAGTCAGGAGAAGGGAAAAAAAGCAGGAACTTCTTGAGGAAGGCAGAAATTGAACAATGTCTCATTTCCATTCCCCCTCAAAGGCCTGAAAGGAGTCCCATCTCACCTTTTGGACTCCTTTAACTGTCCTGTGGAAGTTAATGGTAAAGAACCCGCCTGCCAGTGCAAGAGATAAGAGACCTGGGTTTGATCCCTGCATCAGGCAGATTCCCTGGAGAAGGAAATGGCAACCCACTCCATTTTTCTTGCCTAGGAAATCCCATGGACAGAGGGCGACAGCCCATAGGGCGCAGAGTCAGACACAACTGAAGTGACTTAGCACCAGTCCTGGGAGCTGCCTATGCACCTTCTACAAAGAGGCTCCAGCCTTGGCTAGGCTCATTCTTCAACTTCAAGCGATAGGTGAAGGTCTTTATACTTTCACACTTTTCAGTAGCTTGTATACATTGTCTTGACATCATTCTTTCTGAGTGATGAGAAAAATCTCAATTTTTCAATACACTAGTCTTTGTATTAATTTTCTAGGGCTGCTGTAACAAAGCCCCCCCAAATGTGGTGGCTTAAAATAATGGAAATGTTTCCTCTCACGGTTCTGGAGGCTTGAAGTCTGAAATCAAGGTATTGGCTGGGCCATGCTTCCTCTGGCTCCTCTAAAGGAGGATCCATTTATGCTTCTTTTATCGTCTGGGAGCTCCAGGCATCCCTTGACACATGGCATCGTAATGCCAACGTAATGCCTCTGCCTCCAACATTACACAGGATTCCCCTGTGTGTGCTTCTCTCTGTGACTCCCCTCTTCTCACAAGGACATCAGTGATACTGGACTACAGGCCACTCTAAGGATCTCATCTTAACTTGATCACATTTGCCAAGATCTTTCTTCCAACTAAAGTCACATTTGCAAGCCCTAAGGGTTAGGATTTGCACATATCTTTTGGGGGACACAACTCAACTGATGATGGTCCTCCAGATATGGAGAGTTTTAAAATACAAAGTAAAGCAAGGACAACAGTTGCCCAGGACACTTTCTTTCAATTCCGTTCAATCGCTCAGTCGTGTCCGACTCTTTGCTACAGCATGGACTGCAGCATGCCAGGCCTCCCTGTCCATCACCAACTCCCCGGAGCTTGCTCAAACTCAACTCCGTTGAGTTGGTGCTGCCACCCAACCATCTCATCTTCTGTCAGCCCCTTCTTCTCCTGCCTTCAATCTTTCCCAGCATCAGGGTGTTTTCAAATGAGTCAGTTCTTCGCATCAGGTGGCCAAAGTATTGGAGTTTCAGCTTCAACATCAGTCCTTCCAATGAACACTCAGGACTGATCTCCTTTAGGATGGACTGGTTGGATCTCCTTGCAGTCCAAGGGACTCTCAAGAGTCTTCTCCAACACCACAGTTCAAAAGCATCAGTTGTTCAGCACTTAGCTTTCTTTATAGTCCAACTCTCACATCCATACATGACTACTGGAAAAACCATAGCTTTGTCTAGATGGATTTTGATGGCAAAGTAATGCCTCTACTTTTTAACATGCTGTCTAGGTTGGTCATAGCTTTTCTTCCAAGGAGCAAGCTTCTTAATTTCACGGCTGCAATCACCATCTGTAGTGATTTTGGAGCCCAAGAAAATAAAGTCTCTGTTTCCATTGTTTCCCCATCTATTTGCCATGGAGTGATGGGATCAGATGCCATGGTCTTAGTTTTCTGAATATCAAGTTTTAAGCCAACTTTTTCACTCTCATCTTTCACTTTCATCAAGAGGCTCTTTAGTTCTTCTTTGCTTTCTGCCATAAGGGTGGTGTCATCTACATATTTGAGATATTTCTCCCAGCAATCTTGATTCCAGCTTGTACTCTGTATATAAGTTAAATAAGCAGGGTGACAGTATACAGCCTTGACATACTCCTTTCCCGATTTGGAACCAAGTCTGTTGTTCCATGTCCAGTTATAACTGTTGCTTCTTGACCTGCATACAGATTTCTTAGGAGGCATGTAAGGTGGTCTGGTATTCCCATCTCTAAGAATTTTCCAGTTTATCATGATCCACACAAGTCAAAGACTTTGGCATAGCCAATAAAGCAGAAGTAGATGTTTTTCTGGAACTCTTGCTTTTTCAATGACCCAATGGATGTTGGGAAATTTGATCTCTGGTTCCTCTGCCTTTTCTAAATCCAGTTTGAACATCTGGAATTACACATACTGTTGAAGCCTGGCTTAGAGAATTTTGAGCATTACTTTGCTAGAGTGTGAGATGAGTGAAACTGTGCAATAGTTTGAACAGTCTTTGGCATTGCCCTTCTTTGGGATTGGAATGAAAACTGACCTTTCCCAGTCCTGTGGCCAATGTTTAGTTTTCCAAATTGACTGCAGCATTTTAATGGCATCATCTTTTAGGATTTGAAATAGCTCAAGTGGAATTCCATCACCTCCACTAGCTTTGTTTGTAGTGATGCTTCCTAAGGCCTACTTGACTTCGCATTCCAGGATGTCTGGCCCTAGGTGAGTGCCCACACCATCATAGTTATCTGGGTCACAAAGATCTTTTTTGTATAGTTCTTCCGTGTATTGTTGCCACCTCCTCTTAATATCTTCTGCTTCTGTTAGGTCCATACCATTTCTGTCTTTTATTGTGCCCATCTTTGCATGAAATGTTCCCTTGGTATCTCTAATTTTCTTGAAGAGATCTCTAGTCTTTCCCATTCTATTGTTTTCCTCTCTTTCTTTGCACTGATTACTGTGGAAGGCTTTCTTATCTCTCCTTGCTATTCTTTGGAACTCTGCATTCAAATGGGTATATCTTTCCTTTTCTCCTTTGCTTTTCCCTTCTCTTTTTTCTCAGCTATTTGTAAGGCCTCCTCAGACAACCATTTTGCCTTTTTGCATTTCTTTATTTGATATCAAATTGCCAGCCTCTGATACTAATTGTGGGCTTCTCTCATAGCTCAGCTGGTAAAGAATCCACCTGCAATGTGGGAGATGTAATATGTACTACCTTGTGGTACCTTTATTATTTTTTATAATTTTATTGATTTATATTTATTTTTGGCTGCGCTGGGTCCTCATTGCTGCACGGGCTTTCCTGTAGTTGCAGCCAGCAGGGGTTACTCTCTAGTTGCAGTGCATGGGCTTCTCATTGCAGTGGTTTCTCTTGCCGTGGAGCACAGGCTCTAGCTTGTGTGAAGGATTTAGTAGCTGTGGCTCCTGGGCTTTAGAGCATTGGTTCAGTCATTGTGGTGTACAGGCTTAGCTGCTCTGCCGCATGTGGGATCCTCCCATATCAGGGATCAAACTCATTTCTCCTGCATTGGCAGGCAGATTCTTTACCACTGAGCCACCAGGGAAACCTGATACCTTTATTATCAATAGCATCATTTCATTTGTTCTTTTCAAGAAATCTATACACTGGTTATTTCATTACTACAAAAATCCATTGACCTCTTTTACAAATGAGACCGGTATGATCCCATCTCTTATTTTCCAGTTAGTGACTCAAGAGCCCATCCCCTTATTATCAGGCATCTCACTTTTCATGGCTATGTCTTCCCCATGAATTATCAAGTGTCATGCAGTTGACGTAGTTGAAAGGAAGGAGTCAGTCCAACTTTAACATCCAAGCTGGGAGAACGCAGACGTCAGTCAAGGCTGCTTTTCTTCTCACTGCCACGTGGTGTCACTCTTGAGAACTGGTGCCGCTCTGGTGGTGCTGGTCCCAGGACAGTGTAGATCTCTCTGATGGAGGATCTCATTCTCTTAGACTGAGTTAGCACAGAGGACTCCCCCATTGAGCTCCCAAGTTTGCAGCACTCAGCCCTCATTTTCAGTCCTTACCCAGTCACTCACAGGTTACCATCTAGCTCAAGAAAGCTGCTGAGCCCAACAATGCATTCACCCAGAACACTTCCCTCCCCTCCCTTCAATGGAGGTTCCTACCAAGGGCTTTCAAGTGCCCGGAAGAGTTTTTAAACACACCCTATGCCTCATTTAGTCTTGTAAGGTCACTTTGTCTCCAAGGTTAAGGTTGTTTGCACCTGCCTCCTACTACAAACATGAGGAAGGGTTTCTCACAGATACACCAAGAAGAGACCCCTGGCCCTGAGAACAGAGTGTCAAAATCGACTTAGCTGCTTTCCACTTTAGGACCCCAGATCTCATTTCTATTTTCCAAGGGATCTCTCTTTCTCAGTGCAGCCAGTTTTTCTGTTTCAAAGCCTGGAAAACTACACCCCTTTCCATTCTAGATGAAGTTGTTTTCTGTCACTGCTGCACACCAAAGGTCCCATTACAAGTCCGTGGACAAAACTGGCCCTATCCCTGTCCTTCTGAACACAGCTGTCTTCAGTGACTCAGGATGTCCTTCTCCTCCAGGAAATCCAAGATGTCTTCCTTGCGTGTGTGCATGCTCAGCTGCTTCAGTCATTTTCAGTCAGGCCTTGACTCTTGGAGATGCCATGGACTATAGCTCGCCAGCCTTCTCTGTCCATGGGATTTTCCCAGCAAGAATACTGGAGTGCGTTGCCATGCCCTCCTCTAGGGAATCTTCTCAACCCAGGGATCTAACCCGCATCTCCTACCTCTCCTGCATTGCAGGCAGACCCTTTACTGCTGAGCCACCAGGGAAGCCCAAGAAATCTCTTTTTTGCACCTTCCTTTAGAAGGTGAGGAAAAAGAAAAATAATACTCCTTAGCAGGGTCATGTGCTGTAAAGACACTGATGATATCTGATGTGGCAAACTGTCTGAAGCCAATCTGGCCATTCACACTGTTAGGTTTGAGAAATTAGAAGCGGATGGAGTTATGTGTATCCTCCCTCACAACCTCACTACTCAGGCAAAGTAAGTCTCATACTGCATCTTGCCCTTTACAGAAATATTTACTAGCCAGCAGACACAAAAAGTGTCATACAGTCTGATCTGTAGGCGTGGTGAAGTCCCAGTTCTTGTCCTTTCAGGAACTCTGACAAATCATTTATGTATTGTCTTTTGTGACTGCTTTTGCCCTTTAACAACTGAGTTACTAGTTGTGATGAAACTGTACAGTTTTAAAATTCCTAAAATACTTAGTATCCAGACTTTATATTAAAAGCATGTTGAGGGCTTCCCCAGAGGCCCAGTGGTTCAGACTACATGCTCCCATTGCAGGGGGGTGCAGGTGTAATCTCTGGTTGAGAAACTAAGATCCCACATGTCAAACAGCGTGGGCAAATAAATTAATTAAGAATAAAAAGCATGCTGACCCCTGGTCTAGAGCAGGGTTTTTTTTTTATTTCTATGTTTGTTTGATTTTAATTCTCAATCCATAATGGACTAATTCTTTTAATACAATAAAAATGAATTACTATTAATATAAAATAAGTCAAAAAGACAAAAATATAAGGCCTGATTCTTTTTACATATTAGACTCAACAGACACAAAGTTACTCTATCAGATTGCTAAAAATGTTTAAGCGCTTTCTTTCAGTTTTCTTTCTGATCACGGCCTGGTACCTATTTGCCTATGTACAGCTCTCAGGTTAGAGGGGTTTCCCAGGCGGTGCTAGTGGTAAAGAACTTGCCTGCCAATGCAGGAGACATAAGGAGACATGGGTTCAGTCCCTGGGTTGGGAAGATCCCCTGAAGGAAGGTATGGCAACCCACTCTAGTATTCTTGCATGGAGAATCCCATAGGCTACAGTCCTCAGGGTTGCAAAGAGTCAGACATGACAGAAGGGAGCACGGCTGACTCCCCATATTTTTCACTGCAGTTCTCCTAACCTGGTTTTCAACATGTTCATCACAAGACAAGAAAACCTAGGAATTATAAATGTTTCCTAAGTAGAAGATGCCATCAGTCTTTGATAAGATATTTCTTTTTAGAACTCCAGCTGATGTTTTATTTACTGCTCTCTTATCACAGCTGCTAGTCTCCATCTGCCTTCTTATTTCAGAAATGTATGCAGCGGCTGCTGCTACTTTGCATTAAGTGGCGCTCACCAACTTACCCCTGAGCTTTCTACTTTAAATATAGTATCTGTGCTCACACTGCTGAAGAGACAGAACCCCCAGATCTCACTGCATACAGGGAGAACTCACGACATTCTGTTGCCCGATCGACAGGCTGAACAAATGCTAGACTCCACAGAAGAGAAAGATACAAGCACATGCTTTCCAGGCTCCCCCTAGAAAAATTACCTGCAGTCTGGGAAACTAAAAAGCCTCCAACTCGCCTTTATTAGCTGGTGTCCTGTTGCTAAGCCACGAGCCCTCAATAGCTCTTGGCCCGTTTCCACAGCCAGGCTATTAGGAGTCAGACTTGTCTTGAAGTCCCCAAGAGCCCTCAACTCTGACTCCTGTCTTCTCTACCTTCTATTTAGTTGCTTCATGGAGACTGCCTGATTCTGGAATCCTGGCAGGTGCCCTAACCTGCTGCCCAGTCGAGTTCTGTCTCTTAGGAATCACAGATGGGAGAAAACTTCACCTGACCTCTGCCTCTGTGTTCGCAGCCTGGAAACCCTGTGGGCCAGCATGCTCACTGTGTGCTGACCACGTTCTCCCCTCCAGAGCTCCCGCAACCTCGCAGTGCGCGTGAAACAGGCTGAGTCTATGTAGGACAGGGGAAAGGAGGCAGGCTGGGTCAGAGAGTGGCACCCTCTGCCCGCACACAGCTGCTTTCTACTTTTTGCCCCTCAAGGCCGTAAATAGAGCTGTCCGTCATCTTAGCTTCTGAAGCCCAAAGACTGGGTATTTTTGTGTTATCTGTACTATACACACCACTAGGTAGGCACATACATAAAAGTTAAATATTAATAAATACGCCTTTCTAAGACATAAAAGAGCAGAAGAAGCTCAGCTGCCAAGGAAAGCTGCCATAATTATAGTCAGTGAATCTCAATCATGTGTTCCATTTATCACCAGACGTAAGAACAAGAAAAATGGTCCAGGGCCTCCCCCCACAGCACATCACAGGTTTGAGCAAAAACTGGCTCAAACAAGAAATTGAGGAGAGAGAAGCAATTGAAATCCCACAGTTTTCCTGCTGAAGGTGAAGGTGGGAACAAGACAAAAGAAACTTTGCTCCAAAAGAAACTGACTACAGCAAAATGCACCCGTTCACTGTGGGCTCACAGTATGCCACCCCATTTATTATATCTTTAACCCTGACAATAGAGAGCTTGGTAAGTAAACTCTGTCTGGCTTTAAAAACAAGGACTTGGTGGCTCACTTAAGTGTCTTGTTCAACTGGGAGTTTTTAAATGGCAAAGGCAGAGTTTGAACCCTGGTTTGTTTCAGTTCAACCTTCTTCCTACTAATTGCCACACCTCTATCAATACCTCCTTCGTGAGTCCTAGTGCCCAGGAAATTGTAAGGTCTTAAACATTATGTGTGAGTTAGTTGCTCAGTCGTGTACAACTCTTTGTGATCCCATGGACTGTAGCCCTCCAGGTCCTCTGTCCATGGGATTTCCCAGGCAAGAATACTGGAATGAGTTGCCCTTTCCTTCTCCAGGGGATCTTCCCAACTCAGGGGTCGAAACTGGGTCTTCTGCATTACAGGCAGATTCTTCACCTTCTGAGCCACCAGGGAAGTCCCATATAGCTGAAGCTAAAATATACATATACAATACAAACCTTTTGACCATTAATATTTGAACCCAGGAAAAGAACAAAGATAGTGGCCCAGGAATCCTCAGTTAGGTTTTCAATCGCAAGTGTAAAATGGAGATGAGGTGAGGGGAGGGAAGGCCAGGGAGAGGGGTGTAAATGCATCTCAGGAAGCTGAAACTTTCTCAGAAGCTTTTTGTTCTGTTTCTCAGGGTTTCACCTGGCGTTTAAAGTGTTAAATAAACTAAACTGATACCTTCTGAGAATAGATTCAGTACACAGTGTTTTCCAGTCATGCCTTACTTGAACATCAAAAGGTAAACATTTTGAGCTAAATTATTCAGTGAGGATTTAGCATTCATCTATTGCTACTGAATACTAACGAGAGAATGTGAACACGGCTTATCATTTTCTATTACAATAGAGAAGAAAGCTATTGGAGGAGCTGCTGAGAAATGCCTTTTCTAAGTCACTGACCTTGAAATATTTTAAACTATCAAGCGATAAGAAAATATTTATGAAATATCAATTATGTACCATCACCAGTAGGGAATGTGTGTGTGTGTGTGTGTGTGTTTGCAGTGTGTGTATATATGTGTGTGTGGCATGGGGTGAACTTGGGTATTGACAGCATGGAAATCCAAACAGGATAATGACCTATTCCAAAAAAAGAATATTGAGCTAAAGAAATGACACATGTGCTTAAAAAAACAAACAACGCTTCAAGGCAATAAAAAATTCATAGTTTTTTTTAGGAATGATAGGATATTGATTATCTCTTGTCCCCTTAAATCTTCCTTTCCCTTTATATTGCTTCTTTCTGTCAACTTTAAATTTTTTGAAGTCACTCCATAAAAAAGAAACTTTTCTTCAACCTTAAGTTACTAATATGCTGCCTCCTTATGCCTGTTTTATCCTTTACAATTAAACCTCTCAAACCAGTGTCTGCCTTAGTATCTCCAACTATCCAATCCAGTCACATCCCTCCACTGTATCCTCTAAGACTGCCATTTACCCCAGGTCATCACATCCTGAGGGCACTTTTCACTATTCCTATCTCTCAACATGTTAGCACCTTTGCATCTTTTATTAAAATGTTCCACTTCTTTGAGGAAACACTATTTGTTTTCCTCCGATCCCCACTCCAAGTTCTTTATCATCTCCTCAGCCTCTTTTGCTGGCTTTTCCCCTAACCAATTTTCAGATAGTGGCATTCTTAAGAGACTTTCCCCTTTCAGTGTATACTTTCCACCTCTTGGCGACTGACATGGGTTTAATTAATCTCTACTGATACAACTTCTAACTCTATGTGAATTATTCCCAAATCCGTAACTGAAGTCAATACCTTTTCCTGAATTCAAGGTACAAATATATTTCCCTAAGCAGCACCTGTCTCACAGGTACCTCAACTCAACACAGTCCAAGATGAACGCATATTCTTTCTTCCTGACTTCCTCCACAAAGGAAAATGAAAATGCAACATATGGAAACTTATGGATGCAGTGAAAGTAGTGCTCAGAGGGAAAGCAATAGCTGAAAATTAAAAGAGAAGAAGGATCTCAAATCTTTCACATACATCTGTTGCAATCTCAGTTTCTGAGACCGCTGAGACAAAGCCAGTTGGCATATATGATGGGGCTCACACATGGCCTCAATCCTGCCTCAGAAATTGACTGAGGAAGGGCACTGCCACTTTGCAGAAGAGTCTCATACCTTGGCCTTCACTTAGCTGGCAAGTATCCAACAGAGCCTGGTCCAGCCAGATGGGATGCCCTTCTTTTACGACCTTTAACTCCAAGACACAAGTCAGCCCATGCCTCTTGTGAGGTGATAAGTATAATGTGATCATTTCAAACAGTTATAATCTATGTGAATCTTGCTCAATTATCAAGTGTGCTCAAATGCAAATAGTTAACACATTAAAACAAAGATTAATTTGTAACACACTTTCTTTGTTACCATTAGCTGACCTAATTTTAAACCCATCAGTTAAAATGATGAAATTTTAAAAATGAATTGTGTTTTTGAAGCTTTAAATTAATAATATGTGGTGCCCATAACCCTCCATTAGTGCTTCTCCAGGTTGCATGAGCATGGGAATAAAAATGGGGCACATATACACACACACACATGGGTTTATAGACCAGTGTGGTGATCTGCAACTTTTAATGTGCTGAAGACTCACTCACCATACTTGTTTGTATTGCAAATGTTGATATATTTTTATGTTTTTTTGGGGTATAATTGACCTATAAAATCCCACACATATTTAATATATGCAATGTGTTAAGTTTGTAATGGGCAAACACCTGTGAAACCATCATTGCAACTGACTAATAGACATATCCATCACTTTCAAAAGTTTGCTTGTGCTTTTCTGGTTTTTGTTTTGCAGTAAAAAGGCTGAACATGAGTTCCCCTCATCTGAGAAGTTTTACGTGTACAACACAAGACTGTCAACTAAAGGCACAGTGTTGGGGGGGAGGGGCCAAGATGGCGGAGGAGTAGGACCGGGAGACCACTTTCTCTCCTACAAATTCATCAAAAGAATAACCGAATGCAGAGCAAACTTCACAAAACAACTTCTGATCGCTAGCTGAGGTCATCAGGCGCCCAGAAAAGCAGACCATTGTCTTCGAAAGGAGGTAGGACAAAATATAAAAGATAAAAAGTGAGACAAAAGAGCTAAGGACGGAGACCCGTCCCGGGAAGGGAGTCTTAGGCGGCCTTGCTTGGGCTAGGGTCCGGGCCTGAGTGCCCTGAGGACAATCGGGGGGAGCTTCTGTGAGGTGCCAACTTGAACTGTGGGAGACCAAAGGAGAGAGAGAAAATTGACCGGCCGGAACACACTGCTGGCCGTTCGCAGAACAAAGGGACGGGGAAAGTCCCGAGAAGAGCTCGCAGGCTGCGGACCGGCCCAGCCCTGCCGGAGGCAGGAGGCAGGGGGGAGGGGAAGGTCGCGGCGAGACACAGGGCGCAGGCACCCGACCGGCGCGGGGTGGGGACTGGGGCTGGGGACGCGGAGGGCGGAAGGCGCGCGCACCCGCCTGGCGCCAGCGGAAACTGAGACTGGGTCCGCGGAAGGGAGTGGGTGCGCCACACCTGGGGATAGCGCGCCCACCAAGCCCCTGGCTGCCTGGACCGCTCTGAGGGGGAAGGCACAGAGAGCAGGCGCAGCTTTTCCTTCCGCGCTTTTGTGTAACACCCGAGGGCTGGAACCTCGCGCAGCGCGGGGCGCGCTCCATATAGAACAGCCGGGAGCCTGAGCAGCGCAGACGGAGAAAGCAGCGTCAGCCCCTTCCGGCAGCGCCAGCCCGCCCCCACAGGGCCAGCCCCTCCCCGCAGCGTCAGCCCCGCCCCCGCAGGGCCAGCCCCTCCCCGCAGCGTCAGCCCCGCCCCCGCAGGGCCAGCCCCTCCCCGCAGCGTCAGCCCCGCCCCGCAGCGTCAGCCCCTCCCAGCAGCGCAACGGAACTAGCTACCTGAATAAGAGTCCGCCTCCGGCCGCCTGTGTCAGGGCGGAAATGAGCCTCTGAAGAGACCGGCAAACAGAAGCCAAATAAACAAAGGGAACCGCTTCAGAAGGGACTGGTGCAACAGATTAAAATCCCTGAAGAAAACACCGACTTCACCGGAAGGGCCCTGTAGATATCGAGAAGTGCAAGCTGGAACGAGGAGCTATCTGAAACTGAGCCGAACCCACACTGACCGCAACAGCTCCAGAGAAATTCCTAGACATATTTTTACTTTTTTTTTTATTTTTCTATTTTTTCTAAGTAAGGAAAAAAAATATTTTTCTTTTTTATTTTTTCTCTTTTATTTTCCTTTAAAATTCCCTATTACTCCCCCATTACTCCTTAACTTTCATTTTCATAGATTTTTATGATTTTTTTAATTAGGGGAAAAAAACTTTTTTTTTTCTTTTTTTTTTTCTTTTTTTTCTTTTTTCTTCTTTTCTTTTTTTTCTTTCCTTTTTCTCTTCTATTTTCTATTTTTCTTTTTCTCTTATTTCTTTTAAAGTCCTCTAGTACTCCTCTACTACTCTTCATTTTCATCTTCACTCCACTATAACCTTACAAAAAAAAAAAAAAAAGAGAAGCCCTATCTTAAAACCGAAGATTATTCCCTCCCAATCTTGACTCTCTGTTTTCTACCTCAGAACACCTCTATTTCCTCTTTTCCCCTTCTCTTCCCCATCCCATTCTGTGAATCCTTGTAGGTGTCTGAGATACGAGAACACTCTGGGAACAGACAGCTGCGTAGATCTGTCTCTCTCCTCTTGAGTCCCCCTTTTTTTTTTTTTTCTCATCTCTATCTCCCTCCTCCCTTTTCTCCTGTTCATGTAACTCTGTGAACCTCTCTGGGTGTCCCTAACAGGGGAGAATCTTTTCGCCATTAACCTAGAAGTTTTATTATCAGTGCTGTATAGTTGGAGAAGTCCTGAGACTACAGGAAGAATAAAACTGAAATCCAGAGGCAGGAAACTTAAGCCCAAAACCTGAGAACACCAGAAAACTCCTGACTACATGGAACTTTAAGTGATAAGTGACCGTCCAAAAGCCTCCATACCTACACTGAAACCAGCCACCACCCAAGAGCCAATAAGTTTTAGAGCAAGACATACCACGCAAATTCTCCAGCAACACAGGAACATAGCCCTGAATGTCAACATACAGGCTACCCAAGGTCACACCTAACACATAGACCCAACTCAAAACTCATTACTGGGCGCTCCATTGCTCTCCAAAGAGAAGAAATCAAGTTCCACGCACCAGTACACTGACGCAAGCTTCCCTAACCGGGAAACCTTGACAAGCCAATCGTCTAACCCCACCCACTGGGTAAATCCTCCACAATAAAAAGGAACCACAGACCTCCAGAATACAGAAAGTCCACTCCAGACACAGCAATCTAAACAAGATGAAAAGGCAAAGAAATACCCAACAGGTAAAGGAACATGAAAAATGCCCACCAAGTCAAACAAAAGAGGAGGAGATAGGGAATCTACCTGAAAAAGAATTTAGAATAATGATAATAAAAATGATCCAAAATCTTGAAAACAAAATGGAGTTACAGATAAATAGCCTGGAAACAAAGATTGAAAAGATACAAGAAATGTTTAATAAAGACCTAGAAGAAATAAAAAAAAAGTCAATTAAAAATGAATAATGCAATGAATGAGATCAAAAACACTTTGGAGGGAACCAAGAGTAGAATAACAGAGGCAGAAGATAGGATAAGTGAAGTAGAAGATAAAATGGTGGAAATAAATGAAGCAGAGAGGAAAAAAGAAAAAAGGATCAAAAGAAATGAGGACAACCTCAGGGACCTCTGGGACACTGTGAAACGCCCCAACATTCGAATCATAGGAGTTCCAGAAGAAGAAGACAAAAAGAAAGGCCATGAGAAAATACTCGAGGAGATAATAGCTGAAAACTTCCCTAAAATGGGGAAGGAAATAGCCACTCAAGTCCAAGAAACCCAGAGAGTCCCAAACAGGATAAACCCAAGGCGAAACACCCCAAGACACATATTAATCAACTAACAAAGATCAAACACAAAGAACAAATATTAAAAGCAGCAAGGGGAAAACAACAAATAACACACAAAGGGATTCCCATAAGGATAACAGCTGACCTATCAATAGAAACCCTCCAGGCCAGAAGGGAATGGCAGGACGTCCTGAAAGTAATGAAAGAGAATAACCTACAACCCAGATTACTGTACCCAGCAAGGATCTCATTCAGATATGAAGGAGAATCCAAAAGCTTTACAGACAAGCAAAAGTTGAGAGAATTCAGCACCACCAAACCAGCTCTTCAACAAATGCTAAAGATCTTCTCTAGACAGAAATGCAGAAAGGTTTTGTATAAACGTGAACCAAAACAACAAAGTAAAATGGCAACGACCACACCATCAATAATACCTTAAATGAAATGGGGTTGAATGCCCCAACCAAAGACAAAGTTGGGCTGAAGGATACAAAACAAGACCCCCATATATGCTGTCGACAAGAACCACCTCAAAACAAGAGACACATACAGACTAAAAGTGAAGGGCTGAAAAAAATATTTCATGCAAATGGAGACCAAAAGAAAGCAGAGTCGCTAAAACTCATATGCAGATAAATTAGACTTTTTCAAATAAAGCTTGTGAAAAGAGGACAAAGAAGGACACTACATAATGATCAAAGGACAATCCAAGAGAAGATTATAACTCAATTATTTAAATATATATGCACCCAACATAGGAGCACCGCAATATGTACGGCAAACACTAACGAGTATGAAAGAGGAAATTAATAGTAACACAATAATAGTGGGAGACTTTAATACCCCACTCACAACTATGGATAGATCAACTAAACAGAAAATTAACAGGAAACACAAACTTTAAATGACACAATGGACCAGCTAGACCTAATTGATATCTATAGGACATTTCACCCCAAAACAAGCAACTTCACCTTTTTCTCAAGTGCACACGGAACCTTCTCCAGAATAGATCACATCCTGGGCCATAAATCTAGTCTTGGAAAATTCAAAAAATTGAAATCATTCCAGTCATCTTTTCTGACCACAGTGCAGTAAGATTAGATCTCAATTACAGGAAAAAAAATTGTTAAAACTTCAAACATATGGAGGCTAAATAACACGCTTCTGAATAACCAACAAATCATAGAAGAAATCAAAAAAAGAAATCAAAATATGTATAGAAATGAATGAAAATGAAAACACAACAACCCAAAACCTATGGGACACTGTAAAAGCAGTCTAAGGGAAGGTCATAGCTTACAGGCTCACATCAAGAAACAAGAAAGAAGCCAAATAAATAACCTAACTCTACACCGAAAGCAATTAGAGAAGGAAGAAATGAAGAACCCCAGGGTTAGCAGAAGGAAAGAAATCTTAAAAATTAGGGCAGAAATAAATGCAAAAGAAACTAAAGAGACCATAGCAAAAATCAACAAAGCTAAAAGCTGGTTTTTGAAAAAATAAACAAAATTGACAAACCATTAGCAAGACTCATTAAGAAACAAAGAGAGAAGAACCAAATTAACAAAATTAGAAATGAAAATGGAGAGATCACAACAGACAACACTGAAATACAAAAGATCATAAGAGACTACTACCAGCAGCTCTATGCCAATAAATGGACAACTTGGATGAAATGGACAAATTCTTAGAAAAGTATAACTTTCCAAAACTAACCGGAAGAAATAGAAGCATCTTAAACAGACCCATCACAGGCAAAGGGAAATCGGAAACTGTAATCAGAAATCTTTCCCAGCAACAAAAGACCAGAGGACCAATGGCTTCCACAGCTAATTCTACCAAAAATTTAGAGAAGAGCTAACACCTTACCTTACTCAAACTCTTCCAGAAAATTGCAGAGGAAGGTAAGCTTCCAAACTCATTCTATGAGGCCACCATCACCCTAATTCCAAAACCAGACAAAGATGCCACAAAAAAAGAAAACTACAGGCCAATATCACTGATTAACATAGATGCAAAAATCCTTAACAAATTCTAGCAAACAGAATCCAACAACATATTAAAAAAATCATACACCATGACCAAGTGGGCTTTATCCCAGGAATGCAAGGATTCTTTAATATCCGCAAATCAATCAATGTAATACACCACATTAAAAAATTGAAAGATAAAAACCATATGATTATCTCAATAGATGCAGAGAAAGCCTTTGACAAAATTCAACACCCATTCATGATTAAAACTCTCCAGAAAGCAGGAATAGAAGGAACATACTTCAACATAATAAAAGCTATATATGACAAACCCACAGCAAGTATCACCCTCAATGGCGAAAAATTGAAAGCATTTCCCCTGAAATCAGGAACAAGACAAGGGTGCCCACTCTCACCACTACTATTCAACATAGTGTTGGAAGTTTTGGCCACAGCAATCAGAACAGAAAAAGAAGTAAAAGGAATCCAGATAGGAAAAGAAGAAGTGAAACTCTCACTGTTTGCAGATGACATGATCCTCTACATAGAAAACCCTAAAGACTCTACCAGAAAATTACTAGAACTAATCAATGAATATAGTAAAGTTGCAGGATATAAAATTAACACACAGAAATCCCTTGCATTCCTATATACTAAAAATGAAAAAACAGAAAGAGAAATTAAGGAAACAATACCATTCACCATTGCAACAAAAAGAATAAAATACTTAGGAGTATATCTACCTAAAGAAACAAAAGACCTATACATAGAAAACTATAAAACACTGATGAAAGAAATCAAAGAGGACACAAACAGATGGAGAAACATACCGTGTTCATGGATTGGAAGAATCAATATTGTCAAAATGGCTATTCTACCAAAAGCAATCTATAGATTCAATGCAATCCCTATCAAGCTACCAATGGTATTTTTCACAGAACTAGAACAAATAATTTCACAATTGTATGGAAATACAGAAAACCCCGAATAGCCAAAGTAATCCTGAGAAAGAAGAATGGAACTGGAGGAATCAACCTGCCTGACTTCAGACTCTACTACAAAGCCACAGTCATCAAGACAGTATGGTACTGGCACAAAGACAGAAATATAGACCAATGGAACAGAATAGAAAGCCCAGAGATAAATCCACGAACCTATGGACACCTTATCTTTGACAAAGGAGGCAAGGATATACAATGGAAAAAAGACAACCTCTTTAACAAGTGGTGCTGGGAAAACTGGTCAACCACTTGTAAAAGAATGAAACTAGAACACTTTCTAACACCATACACAAAAATAAACTCAAAATGGATTAAAGATCTAAATGTAAGACCAGAAACTATAAAACTCCTAGAGGAGAACATAGGCAAAACACTCTCTGACATAAATCACAGCAGGATCCTCTATGACCCACCTCCCAGAATATTGGAAATAAAAGCAAAAATAAACAAATGGGACCTAATGAAACTTAAAAGCTTTTGCACTACAAAGGAAACTATAAGCAAGGTGAAAAGACAGCCCTCAGAATGGGAGAAAATAATAGCAAATGAAGAAACAGACAAAGGATTAATCTCAAAAATATACAAGCAACTCCTGCAGCTCAATTCCAGAAAAATAAATGACCCAATCAAAAAATGGGCCAAAGAACTAAACAGACATTTCTCCAAAGAAGACATACAGATGGCTAACAAACACATGAAAAGATGCTCAACATCACTCATTATCAGAGAAATGCAAATCAAAACCACAATGAGGTACCATTACACGCCAGTCAGGATGGCTGCTATCCAAAAGTCTACAAGCAATAAATGCTGGAGAGGGTGTGGAGAAAAGGGAACCCTCTTACACTGTTGGTGGGAATGCAAACTAGTACAGCCACTATGGAAAACAGTGTGGAGATTTCTTAAAAAACTGGAAATAGAACAGCCATATGACCCAGCATCCCACTCCTGGGCATACACACTGAGGAAACCAGATCTGAAAGAGACACGTGCACCCCAATGTTCATCGCAGCACTGTTATAATAGCCAGGACATGGAAGCAACCTAGATGCCCATCAGCAGATGAATGGATAAGGAAGCTGTGGTACATATACACCATGGAATATTACTCAGCCGTTAAAAAGAATTCATTTGAACCAGTCCTAATGAGATGGATGAAGCTGGAGCCCATTATACAGAGTGAAGTAAGCCAGAAAGATAAAGAACATTGTTATTGTTTTAATCTGCACTTCCCTGATGACATATGATGTAGAACATCTCTTCATATGCTAATTTGCCATCTGTATATATTCTTTAGTGAGGTAACTGTTGATGTGTTTTTGGGGTATCTGTTGAGGTTATCTACTTTGTTGCTGTTGTTGAGTATTAAGAGTTCTTTGTATATTTTGCATACCAGTACTTTGTCAGATGAGCTTCCCTGGTAGCTCAGTGGTGAAGAATCTGCCTGCCAATGCAGGAGACATGGGTTTGATCCCCTGGAGAAGAAAATAGCAACCTGCTCCAGTATTCTTGCCTGGGAAATCCCACAGACAGAGGAGTCTGGCTAGCTACAGTCCATGGAGTCACAAAAGAGTTGGACACAACTTAGCGACTAAACAACTTCATCAGGTAAGTCTCTTGCAAGTCTTTCTTTTCTCCCAGTCTATAACTTATTTCTCATTCTCCTGATGGATTTTTAACTTGATAGATATAGTCAGAAAAGACAATGTCAAAGACTTTGAATGGTCAAACCCCCACCTTTCCCCCGCAATATTACTGAATGTCCTGTTAGGTATACTCTTTAGAGTTATCTATGTCTTTCACTGTCTTTGAGTGAATTTACAACTGTGTAAGCTTCAAAAAATGGATAATAATTATGATTATTCTCTTTAGAAATGCAAATAAGCTGTGTGCAAAATAAAACTCCTTATTGTTTTGAGGATAGACATATTTGCCTCTGTTAATTCAGTTCAGCAATTCTTATTGCTTATCTAGATGTAGTTCTTCGAATTATCCTTTGAGATGGTTGTAATGTCTTATTAGTTTCCTCAATTGATGTGGCGCTAAATAAGCTCTTTGATACACATTCACTTTGTATTTATTTGTATGAGAGTCACGATTATATCTTTTTTTAGTTTATTTTTATTAGTTGGAGGCTAATTACTTTACAATATTGCAGTGGTTTTTGCCATACATTGACATGAATCAGCCATGGATTTACATGTGTTCCCTATCCCGATCCCCGCTCCCGCCTCCTTCCCCATCCCATCCCTCATGAGATGGATGAAACTGGAGGCCATTATACAGAGTGAAGTAAGCCAGAAAGATAAAGACCAATACAGTATACTAACGCATATATATGGAATTTAAAAAGATGGTAACAATAACCCTATATGCAAAACAGAAAAAGAGACACAGATGTATATAACAGACTTTTGGACTCTGTGGGAGAAGGCAAGGGTGGGATGTCCTGAGAGAATAGCATTGAAACAAGTATACTGTCAAGGGTAAAACAAATCGCCAGCCCAGGTTGGATGCATGAGACAAGTGTTCAGGGCTGGTGCACGATTATATCTTTGTAAACAATTATTCTTTAACCGATAGACGGTATAACTTAGATTACGCAGCTGATGGAGATGTGTCTCACAGGCAAGACTTAGACCACAAAACACACGCTCTTTCTCACCATGTTTTGTTGCTGTTCAGTCGCCCAGTCATGTCCGACTCTTTTTGACCCCATGGACTGCAGCATGCCAGGCCTCCCTGTCCCTCAGCATCTCCTGATGTTTGCCCAACTTCATATCCAGTGCATCAGGTATGCCACCCACCCATCTCATCCTCTGATGCCGTCTTCTTCTGCCCTCAGTATTTCTCAGCATCAGGCACTTTTCCAATGAGTCAGCTGTTTGCATCAGGTGACCAAACTACTGCAGCTTCAGCTTCAACATCAGTCCTTCCAGTGAATATTCCGTTTTTTTTTTTGTTTGTTTTTTGTTTTTTAAGATTGAGTGGTTTGATCTCCTTGCTGTCCAAGGGACTCTCAGGAGTCCTGTGTTATACTTGGAAACAAAAAGATAAAATGGAGAAATGAAAGTACGTTGCCAATGGAGGCCCATGTACTAATGATTAAAGCCATTGATTCCCATGGGGAACTCATATTGAAAAGAACAGATAAGTTCATTTATTAGGAGTTGGGAAACTTACATTTTGCACAAAATAGAGTCCTTTATGTTGGTTAAATTCTTAATCAACACTCCAAGAGCATGGTCACATGGGGCAGGGTACCCAGGATGCTGGAGGAGCTGCTTTGTTTGAGGTAAGTCCCCTCATATTAACAGCTGGATATTTGCAGATTAAGTGCAGACAATACCTAGACAGTCGAAAAAGTAATTTTTTTAATGTTTTCCCTAGCAGCTGCTGATAGATTAGCTGGGATGTTATCCAGGTTCCTTCACTGTAGCTGATAAAACTTCATGAAGAAGCACTTGAGTTTCTATATTATTGTTAATTTTGCTAGGGAAAGAATTTGGAAACTCTGTTGCACTTCTTTTATGGGTTGTGAATCAGCTAGTCTAGGCTTTCCTTGCTGGACATTGCTTCTGTTGGGAGGAAACATATTATTATAAGCAATTAATTAAAGGAACACCATACAAAACAATTATTCTAGTTGTCTCTCTGACATCCATTCTGTCTCATTTCATTTTATTGACCACCATGGTCCATGTCTCCTGCATTGGGCTGTGAATAGCCAAAGCCACCAGGGTTATCTGATGTCCCCTGCTACAGAGATTGGTCAGAGTTGGAATTCCTGATCTGGATGGAAGCCAGATGATATCCCTTTGGTTACAGTGGTTGGCCACAGGGATGATCCATTTAGAGTAAAGTGTAGGGGTTTTGTTCTATTGTTACAGGAAACTATAAAGCCTGAATACATTTGAGAAAGAACTGTAGCTCCTGTCTTATTTAGCAGTGCTCCTAGTTGATGAAAAAAGCCACCTTCAAGATCCCAGTTGATCATGGTGTATGATTCTTTGAATGTTTTGTTGAATTCCATGTGCTAACTTTTTGCTGAGAAATTTTGCATCTATGTTCATCAGGGATTTGATCTGCAATTTATTTTTTGGTAAAATAATGTTTCTGCTTTTTAATATGCTGTCTAGGTTGGTCATAGCTTTTCTTCCAGGGAGCACTTGTATTTTAATTTCTGTGGCTGCAGTCACCATCTGCAGTGATTTTGGAGCCCAGAAAATAAAGTCGGTCACTGTTTCTCCATCAATTTGCCATGAAGTGATGGGACTGGATGCCATGATCCTAATTTTCTGAAAGCTGAATTTTAAGCCAGTTTTTCACTCTCCTCTTTCACTTTCAAGAGGCTCTTTAGTTCCTCTTTGCTTTCTGCCATAAGGGTGGTATCATCTGCATATGTGAAGTTATTGATATTTCTCCCAGCAATCTTGATTCCAGCTTGTGCTTCATCCAGCCTGGCATTTTGCATGATGTACTCTGCTATAAGTTAAATAAGCAGGGTGTCAATATACAGCCTTGATGTCTTCCTTTCCCAATTTGGGACCATGTCTGGTTCTAACTGTTGCTTCTTGATCTCCATAACCTATAAATGTATATACATTATTATTTTAGGTTGATCTCTTAAGATCAAACACATTCTAAAATCCCTGCATTTCTATATCTCCCCTCATGTTTAGTGTTTTCAATATTTTACATCTTTTTATTTTGTGTTACCCCTTAACTAAGTATCATATTTATATATGATTTTACTGGTGGTGCTAGTGGTAAAGAACCCACCTGCCAATGCAGGAGTTGTAAGAAATGTGGATTTGATCCATGGGTCTGGAGGATTCCCTGGAGGAGGGCATGGCAACCCACTCCTGTATTCTTGCCTGGAAAATCTCATGGACAGAGGAGCCTGGTGAGCTACAGTCCATAGTATCGCAGAGTCAGACATGACTGAAGCGACTCAGCATGCACATGTGATTTTATTACTTTTGTCTTTTAGTTATTCTACTAGTTTTACAGGTGGTTGATCTACTATCTTTACTGTATGTTTGCCTTCACCAATGAGATTTTCCTTTTTGTAATTTTCCTATTTCTAGTTGTGGCCTTTTTTTTATTATTATTACAGAAGTCCCATTAACGTTTCTTATAAAACCAGGTTAGTGGTGCCTAAGCTCTTTCAGTTTTTGCTTGTTTATAAAAGTCTTTATCTCTCACATCTGTCTTGCTGGTAGAGCATTCTGGGTGTAGGTTTTTTTCCTTTCATCATTTTGAAAATATTGTGACACTCCAGTATGGCCTGTAATGTTTCAACTGAAAAATCAGCTGACTTTCTTATGCGAGTTCTCTCATTTGTGACTAGTTGCTTTTCTTTTACTGCTTTAAGATTATTTTCTTTATTTTTTGTCGTTTAATTACAATGTGTTGTGGCATGAACTTTTTTGGATTCATCTTGTTTGAGACTCTTGTGCGTTTTGGACCTGGATGTCGGTTCCCATTTCCAAGTTAAGGACGTTTTCAGCTATTATGTCCTCAAAAAAGTTCTCTGCCTCTTTTTTAATCTTCTCTTTATGCGACCCCTGTAGTGCAAATGTTAAATGTTTGATGTTCCAGAAGCCTCTTAAACTGCCTTATTTATTTATTTGAATTATAGTTGATTTACAATGTTGTATTAACTGTTCTCATTTAAAAACATTATTTTTGCTTTTTCCCCTTCAGTTTGGGTGATTTCCACTACTCTCCCAGTTCACCACTCTGTTCCTCTGTACCATCTAATCTCCTATTGATTCTTTCTAGTGTGTTTAATTTCAGTTACTGTGTTCTTCAGCTCTGTTTAGTGTTTTGTTTTGTTTTTTTTTAATACTCTCTCTTTGTTGAAATGCTCACTGTGTTCATCCATTCTTCTGAGTTTGTGGAGCATCTTTATGATCATTACCTTGAACTCTTTATTGGGGAGATTGCTTATCTCTACTTTCTTAGTTCTTTTTCTGAGGTCTTTGTCTTTTGTTCCTTTGTTTGGAACACATTTTTATGTCTTCTCATTTTGCCTAATTCTCTGTGCTTATTTCTATGCATTAGGTAGGGAAATTATGGTTTCCAGTCTTGGAGAAGTGGCCTTTTGTAGGAGGCATCCAGCAACCCCCCTTGTAGTCACATGCAGCTGTGTGCTCTGAGGGGCTCCGTGTGGGTTGCGTAGGCCCTGCTGCTATGGTGGGGCTGATGAACTGTGCCTGCACGAGCACTCAGGGCAGCCTCCAGCCTGCCAGGCCACCAGGTCCTGCCTCGTGTGATGGCTGCTGGGCTGCCTGTGGGTAGGCCAGACCCTGGAGCAGCTGGCCATGGATCCCATGCTCCCAGCCTGCTGCGGAGCTGTGCTGGGTTCCGGAGTAGCTGACAGTGGGCCTGGGGGCCTTGGACTTGGTACTGCCCTAATGGAGGGAAAGGCCAAGTCCTGGTGCAGGTGACTGGGGGCCTGGGGTGCTGGGCTGGTGCCCGCCCACTGGTGAGTGGGCCTGGGTCCTCACAGTGCTGACTGTGTGGCCCAGGGTGTCCCAGGACTGGTGCTGGCCTGCTGGTGAGGGGTGAGCCCCCACTGCTAGTAGGCCGGAAGGAGGGATCCAGTATGGCGCGTGCCAGCACCAGTGTCAGAATGAACTCCCCAGTACGGCTGCAAACTGTGTCAGTGTGTTAATAACCCCAGGGTGGGCTCCAGTTGCTTCCTGCATCTCTGGGAGAGTCTCCAAGTCCAGCATGTGAGTCTGACTCACTCTCCTTTCAAATGACTATCTCTGTGCTGGGACGTGGGATGTAAGAGACTGTGCATATGCCCTCGAAGAGGGGAGTCTGTCTTCTACAGCCTTCTTGCCCTCCTGTACACAAGGCCTGCTAGGCTTCAAAGTCACATCTTCTCGGGGATCATCTTTCCAGTGCAGGATTCTATGCTGAGGAGCCAAGTGTGTGGTTTTGACCCATTGCTCCTTGGGGAGAACGTCTGAAGTTTTGAATACCCTCTCATTTGTGGGTTGCTTACTCTGAATGTGGGTTTTGGTTTTACTGTCTCCACTCCTTCTACCCATCTGTGGTTCTTTCTTTCTATCTTTAGTTGTGGAAAATCTTTTTCTGCTAGTCTTCAGGTCATTCTAGTAGACAGTTTCTCTGTAAGAAGTTGCAATGTTTGTATGTCTGTAGGAGGTCATGAACTCAGGATTTTCCTACTTTGTCATCTTGGCCAAAACTCCAGAGTTTTTCTAAAGCAAATTCACTGAAAGTTTTATCCCTCACCCCATTCTTTAGCATTGTCTTTCCTCTAAGTTCAAATGAAACCCATCAGCTGAATTTCTCTAAGAAGGAAGTTGCTTCATTGGTAACTGTTGAACAGCTTTTGGGTTGATGAAATCTCTGGGTGCCATGGGTAAAATAATGAATAATATATGAGTATTAAAGGAATAATGTCACATTGATTTTTTTAAAAGAATAAATAACTTGCAGTGTCAAGGTTCATGTTTTTGAGCAGCCTACATACTTTTGGTATTACTGGTTTAGTTGCAAATAGCTGAACATGGTAAAGACAGGAGAAAAGAAAAATGCTACTGTTAGTTCCTTTTGTTTGCTATAACATATTAGTTGAAATATTAACTTTTTATAGCTAAAGGTATAGAAACCATGAATCCAATTCTGCTAACTTCCAAGAAGACTAGATAAGAACCATTCAATTACGGGTGGCTTATTTATCTAATTCTCTTGGCAGAATTTGTTTTGGTGAAACAAATCACCTATTGATGGGGGGAGGGGCAGGAAGCCATTTAAGTGATTAAAATGGACTTTGGTTAATTTCCACTTTAACCTA